>NW_028134829.1:0-95000 GCF_964662115.1 Mustela nivalis | reverse complement strand
GGCACCAAACCAAACCTCTCTTGTCTTCTCATGGGAAGCTTACTTACTGGGGATGTATCAAACCCTTCAGGTAGGAGAGTTCCGCAGGGCCACAGAACAACCAGCACATTCCAAGGTCTCCATGGACTCAAACGCACATTATGACGCATCCTCAGGAGAGGCCATTTCAACTCAGCCCCCTGGGTAGCGTGCCCCAGAGGCAGCAGATCAAACATATCTTGTGGCTAATGGCCAATGGGAATGCGAGGCATGCTGTACAGGGATCCATCCTTCGAACCCTGCTCTACAGTCCTTCCGTATCCTATGTCCTGGAGCCATGCAACAGGACTCGAATGTCCCGCAGAAGGAAACCTTGTGGTTGGGGTAACCTCCAAACTCAGCGTGGGAAAACTTTCTTGGCCTCATGAGGCCCCCGCTTCATGAAGGTGCCATCATGGCCAAAAACTCCAGCCTCAGCCAACGTCTGATCCTCAGCCTGACTTCAGATGCAGGAGATTTTGATTCAGCCTCTGCAGAGTGGCCTGCTCTGCCCTTGGCTCCATTCCTCACCCTAGCTTGTGTTTTCAGACTTCTGTCCTCACATTCTGGGCCCACAAACCCACCCTCCTGGAAATTCTGGGGCCACAATGAAGCACTCTGCCTGCCTTCCAGGAGAAAAACATTGTCTATGGTGCTGCCCAGAACCCCAAATGAGGACCAAACAGCTTGGCCATCGGCAACACCCCAATTGCATAGGCTACCTTAAACACTGATGCTCTGTCGCAAATTGCCTGAGCCCAGACCTTCCAACAGACACCGACACAGCTGGCTGCACACCCAGCACATTGGACCAGCCACTGCCTTAGACCACCATCCATTCCCAACCTGGGTTTTCAGTCATCGGAACCTGGACCTTATCTCCAATTCCTGCACACGGGGGAACCTGATGCACAAGTCAGAACCCCTCCTTCCCCATGGCAAGAAACCTTGCTGCTGGCAGTGAGTCAAACATTCAATGTAGGAGAAAACGGCATGACCCATGAGGCCACGCCCATGCGTGAGGGCCGCCTTGGGCACAAACACACATGGTGACCCTCAGCATGAGTACCTTATTCAAGTAACGCCTCTCAGTGACTGGACCAAGAGCCCGCATATGTGGCTTGCCATGCCCATAAAAACCCAGGACTAACTAGATGGTGTGTATTCCAGTTGAGGGAAGCCACTGCTGTGCTCTAGAGTCCCTCTCCTGGGGGGTCCCCTGTGGCAGAATACAGTACTCTTTCCTTCCCACAGAATGAACCAAAACACTTGGGAGCTTGGACAATCCCCCGAGAGGAAGGCTCTTCCTCGGCCCCTGAAGCAACCCCTACCCTGAACGGCCACTGTGAACGCAACACCCAGAGACAAATCCTGAGCGAATGCATCCCACTTGCCCTCCTTTGATATCCAGAGGATCTCCCCTCACGGACTGGAGATCAGGCCTGCCATTACCTTGGCCCCTAGCTGAGCCAAGTTTGCTTTTTCAGACATCTGTCCCCACAGCCCTGGCAAACACAGCCTCTAGGCTGGGTCCTCTGGAGCCATACCATATGACCGTGCCTGCTCTCTCCTGGAAAACTGTGTCCATTCCTTTGGCCACACAACTCCAGAATATGAGAAACCTCAAGGACATCCCACTACTGGGAGCCTCCCTGGACACACAGGGGCATTCGGACACAAGCTGAGCAGCTACCTCCACGAAAGCATGCACACAGATGTCAACAGAGATAGAAGGTTGAGCCGGACAGGCCCTTTGGCCCTAATCTCAACTCTTGCTTTGGTTTCCAGGTGTCACTCCTCAGAGGCTTTGGTTCGAAGAACAGGATATGGGGCTTTCCTGAGGCACTGAACAGAACTCCTCTCGACTCCACATGGGAAGCTTCCTTGTTGAAGCCGTGTCAAACACCTCAGGTTGGAGAATCCTGCAGAGTCCCTGAGCCACCTCCACATTCCAAGGTCTCCCAGGCCACCAACCCACAGTAGGACTCATCTTCAGGAGAGTCCATTTCAACTCTCCCTTCTGGGTAGCTCACCCAGGAGGCCACAGATTGAGCCGGCCTTGTCCTGACTAAAGAGTGGGAATATGAGGTGGCGTTCCCAGGCATCCATGCTTAGACACCTGCTCTCGAGTCTTTCCATATGGGGCCTCCTGGAACCATCCAATAGGACTCGACATTCGTGCAGAAGGAAACCTTGAGGTTTGGAGTAGTTCACAAATCTCATCGTAGGCAAACCTCCCTGGCCTCATGACGCCCCCACACCCTTCAGGAAGAGGCCATGCTGGACAAAAACTCTAGCCTTAGGCTCGTCTCATAGTTGACATGACCTCAGAGCAGGAGATCTCGATTCAGCCTCTGCAGAGTGGGCCTGCCATGCCTTCGATCCCAAACCTCACGCTAGCTCGTTTTTTCAGACTTCCTTCCTCACACTCCTGGCAAACAAGCCCTCCGGACTAGGAACTCCAGAACCACAACCAGGCCCAGTGTCTACCCAACGGAAGAAAAACGTTTCCTTGTGGGGCTATCCAGAAAACCCAGATGAGGATCAACCTGTTCGGGCCTCAACGGTACCCGAACTGGATAGGCTGCACTGGGCACTCATGCTCTGTCTGACACAGCCTGAAGCCAGACGTCCAGACAGACAAGGAGACAGCTGGCCGCACACCCCGCACTCGCACACGCCATGGTCATATGCCGTCAACTCTTCCTAACCTTGGTTTTCAGATATCTGAACCTAGATATTATATCAATTCTCCATACAGCTGGGTAGCGCATGCAAAAAACAGAACTCTTCCTTCCCCATGGCTATAAAGCTTGCTCTTGGCATGGAGTCACACCTTCAGGGTGGGAGAAACCTTCATGGCCCCTGATGCCACGCCCAAACGTGAGTGCTGCTTGGGCACAAATTCAAACAGTGACCCTCAGCATGAGCCCCATGTCAAAGAAAGGCCTGTCAGGGCCTGGACCAAGAGCCCGCATATTGACTTGCCAAGCACCTATGCACCCAATCCTCACCAGTGATTGATTTTACCAGTCGCCCAGCCCATACCTGGGTCTCTGGTCTGGAATCCCTTTCTTGGAGAGACACATGAGCCAGAAAACACGACTCCACCCTTACCAGAAAATGACCCCAAACTCTTGGGAGCTGGGACGAATCCCCAGAGAGAGATACTCGTCCACAGTCCCTGAGGCCACCCCTCCTATCCACGGCTATCCCGGACACAACATCCAGAGACAAAAGCCTGAAGGAACGCCTCCCACTCGCCCTTGTTTCAGAGGCCCAGGAGCTCCCTCTCGGGCTGTACATCCGGCCTGCCATACCCTAGGCGCCACTCATGAGCTGAGTTTGTAATTTCAGACTTCTGTGTCCACAGCCTGGTCCCACACAACCTACAGGCTAGGACTTCTGGTGCCACAGCGAAAGATTGTGCCTGCCCTCTCCAAGGAAAGTGTACCCAATCCATTGACCACAACCCCACAGGTTAGGGAAAAGCCCCAAGGCCCCTGAGGCCATCAATAGTGTAGACCACCCTGGACTAAGAGGGGCTCTCTGACACGAGCGGTGCAACTATCTCCACTTAGACTCTCAGATATTGTCCCCAGAGACAGAAGTTTGAAATGGACAGGCCCCCAGGCCCTAATATGAACCTTAGCTTTGGTTTCCATGTGTCCGTCCTCAGAGGACTGTTTTCGTAGACCAGCACTAGGGGCTTTTCTGAGGCACCAAACAAAACCTCTCTTGTCTCCACATGGGGAGCTTTCTTACTGGGGATGTATCAAACCCTTCAGGTAGGAGAGTTCCGCAGGGCCACTGAACAACCAGCACATTACAAGGTCTTCATGGACCCAAACGCACATTATGACCCATCCTCGGGAGAGGCCATTTCAACTCAGCCCACTGGGTAGCGTGCCCCAGAGGCAGGAGATCAAACATATCTTGTCGCTCATGGTCAATGGGAAACCGAGGCATGCTGTACAGGGATCCATCCTTCGAACCCTGCTCTACAGTCCTTCCGTAGGGTATGTCCTGGAGCCATGCAACAGGACACGAATATCCCGCAGAAGAAACCTTGTGGTTTGGGGCAACCTCCAAACTCAGCGTGGGAAAACTTCCTTGGCCTCATGAGGCCCCCGCTTCATGAAGGTGCCATCATGGACACATACTCCAGCCTCAGCCAACGTCTGATCCTCAGCCTGACTTCAGATGCAGGAGATTTCGATTCAGCCTCCGCAGAGTGGGCCTGCTCTGCCCTTGGATCCAATCCTCACCCTAGCTGGTGTTTTCAGACTTCCGTCCTCACACTCCTGGCCCACACACCCTCCCTACTGGGAATTCTGGGGCCACAATGAAGCACTCTGCCTGCCTCCCAGGAGAAAAACATTGTCTATGGTGCTGCCCAGAGATCCCAAATGAGGATCAAACTGCTTGGCCCTCGGCAACACCCCAATTGCATAGGCTACCTTAAACACTGATGCTCTGTCGCAAATTGCCTGAGCCCAGACCTTCCAACAGACACCGACACAGCTGGCTGCACACCCAGCACATTGGACCAGCCACTGCCTTAGGCCACCATCCATTCCCAACCTGGGTTTTCAGTCATCGGAACCTGGACCTTATCTCCAATTCCTGCACACGGATGAACCTGATGCACAAGTCAGAACCCCTCCTTCCCCATGGCAAGAAACCTTGCTGCTGGCAGTGAGTCAAACATTCAGTGTAGGAGAAAACGGCATGACCCATGAGGCCACGCCCATGCGTGAGGGCCGCCTTGGGCACAAACACACATGGTGACCCTCAGCATGAGTACCTTATTCAAGTAACGCCTCTCAGTGACTGGACCAAGAGCCCGCATATGTGGCTTGCCATGCCCATAAAAACCCAGGACTAACTAGATGGTGTGTATTCCAGTTGAGGGAGGCCACTGCTGTGCTCTAGAGTCCCTCTCCTGGGGGGTCCCCTGTGGCAGAAAACAGTACTCTTCCCTTCTTACAGATTGAACCGAAACACTTGGGAGCTTGGACAATCCCCCGAGAGGAAGGCTCTTCCTCGGCCCCTGAAGCAACCCCTACCCTGAACGGCCACTGTGAACGCAGCACCCAGAGACAAAAGCCTGAGCGACTGCCTCCCACTTGCCCTCCTTTGATATCCAGAGGATCTCCCCTCACGGACTGGAGATCAGGCCTGCCATTACCTTGGCCTCTAGCTGAGCCAAGTTTGCTTTTTCAGACATCTGTCCCCACAGCCCGGGCAAACACAGCCACTAGGCTGGGTCCTCTGGAGCCATACCACAGGACCGTGCCTTCTCTCTACTGGGAAACTGTGTCCATTCCTTTGGCCACACACCTCCAGAATATGAGAAATCTCAAGGCCCCCGAGGACATCCCACTACTGGGAGCCTCTCTGGACACACAGGGGCATTCGGACACAAGCTGAGCAGCTACCTCCACCAAGGCATGCACACAGATGTCAACAGAGATAGAAGGTTGAGCCGGCCAGGCCCTTAGGCCCTAATCTCAACTCTTGCTTTGGTGTCCAGGTGTCACTCCTCAGAGGCTTTGGTTCGAAGAACAGTATATGGGGCTTTCCTGAGGCACTGAACAAAACTCCTCTCGACTCCACATGGGAAGCTTCCTTGTTGGAGCCGTGTCAAACACCTCAGGTTGGAGAATCCTGCAGAGTCCCTGAGCCACCTCCACATTCCAAGGTCTCCCAGGCCACCAACCCACAGTAGGACTCATCTTCAGGAGAGTCCATTTCAACTCTCCCCTCTGGGTAGCTCACCCAGGAGCCCGCAGATTGAGCCTGACTTGTCCTGACTAAAGAGTGGGAATATGAGGTGGCATTCCCAGGCATCCATGCTTAGACACCTGCTCTCGAGTCTTCCCATATGGGACCTCCTGGAACCATCCAATAGGACTCGACAGTCGTGCAGAAGGAAACCTTGAGGTTTGGAGTAGTTCACAAATCCCATCGTAGGCAAACCTCCCTGGCGTCATGGAGCCCCCACACCCTTAAGGAAGAGGCCATGCTGGACAAAAACTGTAGCCTGAGGCACGTCTCATAGTTGACATGACCTCAGTGCAGGAGATCTCGATACAGCCTCTGCAGAGTGGGCCTGCTCTGCCCTCGGTCCCAAACCTCAGGCTAGCTTGTGTTTTCAGACTTCCTTCCTCACACTCCTGGGACCTCTTGGCAACTCCCAGACAACTGGCCGCACACTGAGCACATCGAGGCGCCGTGGCCTTAGGTCGTCATATATTCCCAACCTCTGTTTTCAGGTTTCAGAACCTAGACCTTATCTCCAACCACTGAGCAGGGTTGAAGGTGATGCAGAAATCAGAACTCCTTCCCCATGGCAAGAAACCTTGTGGTTGGCATGTTGTCCAACGTTCAGTGTAGTTGAAACCAGTGTGGCCCATGAGGCCCCGCCCATGTCGCAGGCCACATCGGTCACAAACACACATTGTGACCCTCAGGCTGAGTCCAGTCTTCAAGTAAGGCCACTCAGTGGCTGGATGAAGAGATAGCATATTGGGCTTGCCATGCCCCTAGGCCCCAATTTTTAACCATAGTTCGGGTTGTCCCTTCAGTCTTCCCCACAGCATTGCTTTGGAATTCCTCTTTTGGTGGGATACCTGAGGTAACAAACCTGAAAGGAGACATCTCATCCCACAGATTGACGAAAAGCAATTGGGAATCGGGCCAAATCCTCAGAAAGGAGGATTCGTCCATGGCCCATGAGGCCTCCCCGACATTCCACGGCTATCGCTGATACAAAATCCAGAGACAAAAGCCTGAGCAAGCGCCTCAGACTCGCACTTTCTTCATATCCTGAAGAGTTCTTCTCATGGTTTGTAGAGCCGGCCTGCCATACCTACGTCACCAAACCTAAGCTGAGTTTGTGTTTTCAAATTCTGTCCTCAAAGTCTTGGGCCACACACCCTCCAGGCTGGGCCCCTGGAGCCACACATTAGGACTGTGCCTACCAATCCATGGGAATTCTGCCCATTCCATGGTCCAAAATCGTACAAATTAGGAGAAACCTCCAAAGTCCCTGAGGCCATCCCAATAGTGTAGGTCACCCGGAACAAACAAGGGCTGTCTGACACCAGCTGATAATCGACCTCCACTCATACCATAGATGGATGTCCCTAGAGAAGAAGATTGAACCAGACAGGACCCTAGTCCATAATAGGATCCATTGCTTTGGGTTACAGGCATGTGTCCTCAAAAGCCTGATTCCAATACGAGCATAGGGGTTTTCCTGAGGCACCCATCAGAACTCATCTCGTCTCCACAAGGAAACCTGTGCATGGGAGCCATGTCCAAAGCTTAGGAGAGTACTTCAGGGTCCCGGTTCCACCGACCCATTCCAAGGACCTCATGGACACAAAAACACATTAGGACCCATCCTCAGGAAAGTCCATTTCAACTCAGCCACCCCGGTTGCTCCCGCAGTGCCATCAGATATAAACTGTCTTGTTGCTAGGAGACAATTGGAATGCGAGGCGGGCTTCCCAGGCATCAATCCGCGAACGTTGCTCTGGAGTCATTCCATATCGGATGTCCTGGAGCTTTCCAACAGGTCAATTGTCCCGTAGAAGGAATCCTTGAAGGGGGCATCCCACAACTCCCAACGTGGGAAAACCTCAATGGCCCAAGATTCCGCTCCCATCATGAAGCTGCCGTCATGCACAGAAACTCCAACCTGAGCCAACGGCTGATCCTCGCCCTGACTTCAGATGCATGAGATATTGGTTCAGATCTGCAGGGGGTACCTGCCGTGCCCTCACCCTGAAACCCAAGTCTAGCTTGTCTTCTCAGACTTTCGTCCTCACACTCCTGGACCCAAATCCCTCAAGTTTGGCAATTCCGGACCGACAATGCAGCACTCTGCCTGCCCTCTAGAAAAAAAATTATTGCCTCATGAGCTGCCCAGTCACCTTCAATGAGGATAAACCTACACAGCACTCGACGTTACCCAAATTACATAGTCTATCCTGGGCACTAATCCACTGTCGAACACAACCTGAGCCCGGAACTCCTGACCAACACCCAGAAAGCTGACCGCACACTGAGCACATAAAACCCGCCATGGCCTTAGGTCATCATCTCTTCCCTACCTCCGTTTTCAGGCTTCAGAACTGAGACCTTATCACCAATCACTGCCCAGGGGTGAGTGTGATGCAGAAATCAGAACACCTCCTTACCCATGGCAAGAACCCATGTGGTTGGCACGTTGTCCAATGTTCAGTGTAGGAGAAACCAGCATTCACACTGAGGCCCCGCCCATTCTTGAGTGCGACGAGGGCATACACACGCATTGTGACCCTCAGCATGAGTCCTGTCCTCTAGTAAGTCCTCTCAGTGGCTGGACCATTAGATGTCATAATGGGCTTGACATGTCCCTAGGCCCCAATTTTTAACCAGATTTCTGATTGTCCAGTCGCCCCACCCCAGGGCTCTACTCTGGAATCCCTCATATGTTGGGACACCTGAGGTTAAAAAAGAAAACAACAACAACAACAACAACAACAAAAAAACGGACTTCTTCCAGCCCACAGATTGACCCCAAACTCTTTGGACGGGGCCAAACCACCAGAGAGTAAGACTCGTCCATTTCCCATGAAGTCACCCAGAAATTCCACGACCATGAGTGACACGATATCCAGAGACAAAAACTTGAGCAGGAGCCTCACACTCGCCCTTCTTTCAAATCCCGAAGAGTTCTCCTCATGGTCTGTAGGTCAGTCCTGCCATACCTATGACCCGAAACATAAGCCGAGTTTGTGTTTTCAGACAACTGTCCAAACAGCCCTGGCCTACACAACCTACAGGCTCAGGCCCCTGGAGCCAAACCTGAGGACTGTACTTGCCCTCTCCAAGGGAATTGTGTGTGCCCATTCCAATGGCCACAACCCTTCTAATAGGATAAACCTCCAAAGTCCCTGATCCATCTCAATAGTGGTGGCTTCCCAGGAAAAACAGGGGCAATCTGAGCCCAACTGAGCACCTACCTGCACTCAGACCCATAGACAGATGTCTCCAGAGGTAAAAAAGGAAAGAACAGGCCCCTAGGCACTAATCAGATCCATTGCTTTGGTTTCCAGGCATCTCTCCTCAGAGGCCTGGATATCAAAACAGCATATAGCTGTTTCTTGACTCACCCATCAGAAAACATCTCATCTACACATGGGAAACTTGCACGTTGGAGCTGTGTCAAAGCCTCTGTTTAGGAGAACCCTTTAGGGCCCCAGTGCCACCGCTTCATTCCAAGGTCTCCATAGACACAAAAGCACATTAGGACCCATCCCCAGAGGTGGCCATTTCAACTCAGCGTCCTCGGTTGCTCCCCACAGATCCAGCAGATCTAACCTGTCTTATTGCTAGGAGACAAATGGAATGCGAGGTGGGCTACCCAGCCATCCATCCTTAGAACCCTGCTCAGAATCATTGGCCTGGAGCCAAACAACAGGTCTCAATTGTCCTGCAGAAGACTCTATGCAGTTTGCAGCTTCTCACAACTCCCATCGTGGGAAAACCCCAATGGCCTCGTGATGATCCCCCATTCATGAAGGGGCCATCAGGGACAGAAACTCCAACCTGAGCGATCGTCTGATCCTCGCCCTGACTTCAGATGCACGAGATCTCGATTCAGGTATGTAGATTGTGCCTGCCATGGCCTCACCCAGAAACCTAAGCCTAGCTTGTGTTCTCAGACTTTGGTCGTCAGACTACTGGCCCAAGAGTCCTTCAGTTTGGCAATCCGGAACTACAATGCAGCACTCTGCCTGCCCTCCAGAAGAAAAACATTTTCCTCTGGGGCTACCCAGTAACCCCAAATGAGGATCAACCTGCACCGACCTTGGCTGTACCCCAAATACTTAGGCTAACCAGGGCACTAATGCCCTTTCTGACACAGCCTGAGCCTGGACCCCCTGGCCCCTCCCAGACAGCTGGCCGCACACTGAGCACATCGAGCCGCCGTGGCCTTAGGTCGTCATCCCTTCCGAACCTCGATTTTCAGGTTTCAGAACCTAGACCTTATCTCCTATCACTGCCCAGTGTTGAAGGTGATGCAGAAATCAGAACTCCTTCCCCATGGCAAGAAACCTTGTGGTTGGCATGCTGTCCAACGTTCAGTGTAGTTGAAACCAATGTGGCCCATGATGCCCCGCCCATGCTCGCGGGCCACATTGGTCACAAACCCACATTGTGACCCTCAGGCTGAGCCCAGTCCTCAAGTAAGGCCACTCAGTGGCTGGATGAAGAGATAACATATTGGGCTTGCCATGCCCCTAGGCCCCAATTTTTAACCATAGTTCGGGTTGTCCCTTCAGTCTTCCACACGGCTTTGTTTTGGAATTCCTCTTTTGGTGGGACACCTGAGGTAACAAACCTGAAAGGAGACCCCCCATCCCACAGATTGACGAAAAGCAATTGGGAATCGGGCCAAATCCTCAGAGAGGAAGATTCGTCCATGGCCCATGAGGCCTCCCCGACATTCCACGGCCATCGCTGATACAAAATCCAGAGACAAAAGCCTGAGCAAGCGCCTCAGACTCCCATTTTCTTCATATCCTGAAGAGTTCTTCTCATGGTTTGTAGATCGGGCCTGTCATACCTACGACCCCAAACCTAAGCTGAGTTTGTGTTTTCAGACTTCTGTCCTCAAAGTCTTGGGCCACACTCCCTCCAGGCTGGGACCCTGGAGACACACATTAGGACTGTGCCTACCAATCCATGGGAATTCTGCCCATTCCATGGTCCAAAATCGTACAAATTAGGAGAAAGCTCCAAAGTCCCTAGGGCATCCAATAGTGTAGGTCTCCCAGAACAAACAAGGACTGTCTGACACCAGCTGATAATCGACCTCCACTCATACCATAGATGGATGTCCCTAGAGAAGAAATTGAACCAGACAGGACCCTAGGCTATAATAGGATCCATTGCTTTGGGTTACAGGCATGTGTCCTCAAAAGCCTGATTCCATTACGAGCATAGGGGTTTTCCTGAGGCACCCATCAGAACTCATCTCGTCTCCCAAGGAACCTGTGCATGGGAGCCATGTCCAAAGCTTACGAGAGTACTTCAGGGTCCCGGTGCCACCGCCCCATTCCAAGGCCCTCATGGACACAAAAACACATTAGGACCCATTCAGGAAAGTCCATTTCAACTCAGCCATCCCGGTTGCTCCGGCATAGCCATCAGATCTAAACTGTCTTGTTGCTAGGAGAGAATTGGAATGCGAGGCGGGCTTCCCAGGCATCCATCCACGAACGGTGCTCTGGAGTCATTCCATACGGGATGTCCTGGAGCTGTCCAACAGGTCTCAATTGTCCCGCAGAAGGAATCCTTGAAGGGGGCATCCCACAACTCCCAACGTGGGAAAACCTCAATGGCCCCGAGTTTCTGCTCCCTTCATGAAGCGGCCATCATGCACAGAAACTCCAACCTGAGCCAACGTCTGATCCTCGCCCTGACTTCAGATGCATGAGATATTGGTACAGATCTGCAGGGGGTACCTGCCGTGCCCTCACCCTGAAACCCAAGTCTAGCTTGTCTTCTCAGACTTCCGTCCTCACACTCCTGGACCCGATGCCCTCAAGTTTGGCAATTCCCAACCCACAATGCAGCACTCTGCCTGCCCTCTAGAAAAAAAATTATTGCCTCATGAGCTGCCCAGGCAGCTTACATGAGGATAAACCTACACAGCACTCGACGTTACCCAAATTATATAGTCTAACCTGGGCACTAATGCACTGTCGAACACAACCTGAGCCCGGACCTCCTGACCAATACCCAGAATGCTGACCGCACACTGAGCACATAAAACCCGCCATGGACTTATGTCATCATCTCTTCCCTACCTCCGTTTTCAGGCTTCAGAACCGAGAGCTTATCTCCAATCACTGCCCAGGGGTGAGTCTGATGCAGAAATCAGAACTCCTCCTTACCCATGGCAAGAACCCTTGTGGTTGGCACGTTGTCCAACGTTCAGTGTAGGAGAAACCAGCATTCAACCTGAGGCCCCGCCCATTCTTGCGTGCGACGAGGGCATACATACGCATTGTGACCCTCAGCATGAGTCCTGTCCTCTAGTAAGTCCTCTCAGTGGCTGGACCATTAGATGTCATAATGGGCTTGACATGTCCCTAGGCCCCAATTTTTAACCAGATTTCTGATTGTCCAGTCGCCCCTCCCCAGGCCTTTACTCTGGAATCCCTCATTTGGTGGGACACCTGAGGTTAAAAAAGAAAACAACAACAACAACAACAACAACAACAAAAACGGACTTCTTGCAGCCCACAGAATGACCCCAAACTCTTTGGACGGGGCCAAACCACCAGAGAGTACGACTCGTCGATTTCCCATGAAGTCACCCCGACATTCCACGGCCATCGCTGATACAAAATCCAGAGACAAAAGCCTGAGCAAGCGCCTCAGACTCGCACTTTCTTCATATCCTGATGAGTTCTTCTCATGGTTTGTAGATCGGGCCTGCCATACCTACGTCCCCAAACCTAAGCTGAGTTTGTGTTTTCAGACTTCTGTCTTCAAAGTCTTGGGCCACACACCCTCCAGGCTGGGCCCCTGGAGACACACATTAGGACTGTGCCTACCAATCCATGGGAATTCTGCCCATTCCATGGTCCAAAATCGTACAAATTAGGAGAAACCTCCAAAGTCCCTGAGGCCATCCCAATAGTGTAGGTCGCCCGGAACAAACAAGGGCTGTCTGACACCAGCTGATAATCGACCTCCACTCATCCCATAGATGGATGTCCGCACAGAAGAAGATTGAACCAGACAGGACCCTAGGCCATAATAGGATCCATTGCTTTGGGCTACAGGCATGTGTCCTCAAAAGCCTGATTCCAATACGAGCATAGGGGTTTTCCTGAGGCACCCATCAGAACTCATCTCGTCTCCACAAGGAAACCTGTGCATGGGAGCCATGTCCAAAGCTTAGGAGAGTACTTCAGGGTCCCGGTGCCACTGCCCCATTCCAAGGCCCTCATGGACACAAAAACACATTAGGACCCATCCTCAGGAAAGTCCATTTCAACTCAGCCACCCCGGTTGCTCCGGCAGAGCCATCAGATCTAAACTGTCTTGTTGCTAGGAGACAATTGGAATGCGAGGCGGGCTTCCCAGGCATCCATCCGCGAACGGTGCTCAGGAGTCATTCCATATGGGATGTCCTGGAGCTGTCCAACAGGTCTCAATTGTCCCGCAGAAGGAATCCTTGAAGGGGGCATCCCACAAATCCCAACGTGGGAAAACCTCAATGGCCCCGAGATTCTGCTCCCTTCATGAAGCGGCCGTCATGCACAGAAACTCCAGCCTGAGCCAAGGTCTGATCCTCGCCCTGACTTCAGATGCATGAGATATTGGTTCAGATCTGCAGGGGGTACCTGCCGTGCCCTCACCCTGAAATCCAAATCTACCTTGTCTTCTCAGACTTCCGTCCTCACACTCCTGGCCCCGAAGCCCTCAAGTTTGGCAATTCCGGACCCACAATGCAGCACTCTGCCTGCCCTCTAGGAAAAAAATTATTGCCTCATGAGCTGCCCAGGCATCTTAAATGAGGATAAACCTACACAGCACTCGACGTTACCCAAATTATATAGTCTAACCTGGGCACTAATGCACTGTCGAACACAAACTGAGCCCGGACCTCCTGACCAACACCCAGAAAGCTGACCGCACACTGAGCACATAAAAGCCGCCATGGCCTTAGGTCATCATCTCTTCCCTACCTCCGTTTTCAGGCTTCAGAACCGAGACCTTATCTCCAATCACTGCCCAGCGGTGAGTGTGATGCAGAAATCCGAACTCCTCCTTACCCATAACAAGAACCCTTGTGGTTGGCACGTTGTCCAACGTTCAGTGTAGGAGAAACCAGCATTCACCCTGAGGCCCCGCCCATTCTTGCGTGCGACGAGGGCATACATACGCATTGTGACCCTCAGCATGAGTCCTGTCCTCTATTAAGTCCTCTCAGTGGCTGGACCATAGATGTCATAATGGGCTTGACATGTCCCTAGGCCCCAATTTTTAACCAGATTTCTGATTGTCCAGTCGCCCCCAGCCCGGGGCTCTACTCTGGAATCCCTCATTTGGTGGGACACCTGAGGTTAAAAAAGAAAACAACAACAACAACAACAACAACAACAACAACAACAACAACAACAAAACAGACTTCTTCCAGCCCACAGATTGACCCCAAGTCTTTGGACGGGGCCAAACCACCAGAGAGTAAGACTCGTCCATTTCCCATGAAGTCACCCAGAAATTCCACGACCATGAGTGACACGATATCCAGAGACAAAAACTTGAGCAGGAGCCTCACACTCGCCCTTTTTTCAAATCCCGAAGAGTTCTCCTCATGGTCTGTAGGTTAGTCCTGCCATACCTATGACCCGAAACATAAGCCGAGTTTGTGTTTTCAGACAACTGTCCAAACAGCCCTGGCCTACACAACCTACAGGCTCAGGCCCCTGGAGCCAAACCTGAGGACTGTACTTGCCCTCTCCAAGGGAATTGTGTGTGCCCATTCCAATGGCCACAACCCTTCTAATAGGATAAACCTCCAAAGTCCCTGATCCATCTCAATAGTGGTGGCTTCCCAGGAAAAACAGGGGCAATCTGAGCCCAACTGAGCACCTACCTGCACTCAGACCCATAGACAGATGTCTCCAGAGGTAAAAAAGGAAAGAACAGGCCCCTAGGCACTAATCAGATCCATTGCTTTGGTTTCCAGGCATCTCTCCTCAGAGGCCTAGATATCAAAACAGCATATAGCTGTTTCTTGACTCACCCATCAGAAAACATCTCATCTACACATGGGAAACTTGCACGTTGGAGCTGTGTCAAAGCCTCTGTTTAGGAGAACCCTTTAGGGCCCCAGTGCCACCGCTTCATTCCAAGGTCTCCATAGACACAAAAGCTCATTAGGACCCATCCCCAGGGGTGTCCATTTCAACTCAGCGTCCTCGGTTGCTCCCCACAGATCCAGGAGATCTAACCTGTCTTGTTGCTAGGAGACAATTGGAATGCGAGGTGGGCTACCCAGCCATCCATCCTTAGAACCCTGCTCAGAATCATTGGCCTGGACCCAAACAACAGGTCTCAATTGTCCTGCAGAAGACTCTCTGCAGTTTGGAGCTTCTCACAACTCCCATCGTGGGAAAACCCCCATGGCCTCGTGATGCCCCCCCATTCATGAAGGGGCCATCAGGGACAGAAACTCCAACCTGAGCGATCGTCTGATCCTTGCCCTGACTTCAGATGCACGAGATCTCGATTCAGGTGTGTAGATTGTGCCTGCCATGGCCTCACCCAGAAACCTAAGCCTAGCTTGTGTTCTCAGACTTTGGTCGTCAGACTACTGGCCCACAAGCCCTCCAGTTTGGCAATCCAGAACTACAATGCAGCACCCAGCCCGCCCTCCAGAAGAAAAACATTGTCCTCTGGGGCTACCCAGTAACCCCAAATGAGGATCAACCTGCACCGACCTTGGCTGTACCCCAAATACATAGGCTGACCAGGGCACTAATGCCCTTTCTGACACAGCCTGAGCCTGGACCCCCTGGCCCCTCCCAGACAGCTGGCTGCACACTGAGCACATCGAGCCGCCGTGGCCTTAGGTCGTCATCTTTTCCCAACCTCGGTTTTCAGGTTTCAGAACTTAGACCTTATCTCCAATTACTGCCCAGGGTTGAAGGTGATGCAGAAATCAGAACTCCTTCCCCATGGCAAGAAACCTTGTGGTTGGCATGTTGTCCAACGTTCAGTGTAGTTGAACCCAGTGTGGCCCATGTGGCCCCGCCCATGCTAGCCGGCCACATTGGTCACAAACGCACATTGTGACCCTCAGGCTGAGCCCAGTCCTCAAGTAAGGCCACTCAGTGGCTGGATGAAGAGATAGCATATTGGGCTTGCCATGCCCCTAGGCCCCAATTTTTAACCATAGTTCGGGTTTTCCCTTCAGTCTTCCCCACGGCTTTGCTTTGGAATTCCTCTTTTGGTGGGACACCTGAGGTAACAAAACTGAAATGAGTCCTCCCATCCCACAGATTGACGAAAAGCAATTGGGAATCGGGCCAAATCCTCACAGAGGAAGATTCGTCCATGGCCCATGAGGCCTCCCCGACATTCCACGGCCATCGCTGATACAAAATCCAGAGACAAAAGCCTGAGCAAGCGCCTCAGACTCGCACTTTCTTCATATCCTGATGAGTTCTTCTCATGGTTTGTAGATCGGGCCTGCCATACCTACGTCCCCAAACCTAAGCTGAGTTTGTGTTTTCAGACTTCTGTCTTCAAAGTCTTGGGCCACACACCCTCCAGGCTGGGCCCCCTGAGACACACATTAGGACTGTGCCTACCAATCCATGGGAATTCTGCCCATTCCATGGTCCAAAATCGTACAAATTAGGAGAAACCTCCAAAGTCCCTGAGGCCATCCCAATAGTGTAGGTCGCCCGGAACAAACAAGGGCTGTCTGACACCAGCTGATAATCGACCTCCACTCATACCATAGATGGATGTCCCCAGAGAAGAAGATTGAACCAGACAGGACCCTAGGCCATAATAGGATCCATTGCTTTGGGTTATAGGCATGTGTCCTCAAAAGCCTGATTCCAATACGAGCATAGGGGTTTTCCTGAGGCACCCATCAGAACTCATCTCGTCTCCACAAGGAAACCTGTGCATGGGAGCCATGTCCAAAGCTTAGGAGAGTACTTCAGGGTCCCGGTGCCACTGCCCCATTCCAAGGCCCTCAGGGACACAAAAACACATTAGGACCCATCCTTAGGAAAGTCCATTTCAACTCAGCCACCCCGGTTGCTCCGGCAGAGCCATCAGGTCTAAACTGTCTTGTTGCTAGGAGACAATTGGAATGCGAGGCGGGCTTCCCAGGCATCCATCCGCGAACGGTGCTCTGGAGTCATTCCATATGGGATGTCCTGGAGCTGTCCAACAGGTCTCAATTGTCCCGCAGAAGGAATCCTTGAAGGGGGCATCCCACAACTCCCAACGTGGGAAAACCTCAATGGCCCCGAGATTCCGCTCCCTTCATGAAGCGGCCGTCATGCACAGAAACTCCAACCTGAGCCAACGTCTGATCCTCGCCCTGACTTCAGATGCATGAGATATTGGTTCAGATCTGCAGGGGGTACCTGCCGTGCCCTCACCCTGAAACCCAAGTCTAGCTTGTCTTCTCAGACTTCCTTCCTCACACTCCTGGCCCCGAAGCCCTCAAGGTTGGCAATTCCGGACCCACAATGCAGCACTCTGCCTGCCCTCTAGGAAAAAAATTATTGCCTCATGAGCTGCCCAGGCATCTTAAATGAGGATAAACCTACACAGCACTCGACGTTACCCAAATTATATAGTCTAACCTGGGCACTAATGCACTGTCGAACACAACTTGAGCCCGGACCTCCTGACCAACACCCAGAAAGCTGACCGCACACTGAGCACATAAAAGCCACCATGGCCTTAGGTCATCATCTCTTCCCTACCTCCGTTTTCAGGCTTCAGAACCGAGACCTTATCTTCAATCACTGCCCAGGGGTGAGTGTGATGCAGAAATCAGAACTCCTCCTTACCCATGGCAAGAACCCTTGTGGTTGGCACGTTGTCCAACGTTCAGTGTAGGAGAAACCAGCATTCACCCTGAGGCCCCGCCCATTCTTTCGTGCGACGAGGGCATACATACGCATTGTGACCCTCAGCATGAGTTCAGTCCTCTAGTAAGTCCTCTCAGTGGCTTGTCCATTAGATGTCATAATGGGCTTGACATGTCCCTAGGCCCCAATTTTTAACCAGATTTCTGATTGTCCAGTCGCCCCCAGCCCGGGGCTCTACTCTGGAATCCCTCATTTGGTGGGACACCTGAGGTTAAAAAAGAAAACAACAACAACAACAACAACAACAACAACAACAAAACAGACTTCTTCCAGCCCACAGATTGACCCCAAGTCTTTGGACGGGGCCAAACCACCAGAGAGTAAGACTCGTCCATTTCCCATGAAGTCACCCAGAAATTCCACGACCATGAGTGACACGATATCCAGAGACAAAAACTTGAGCAGGAGCCTCACACTCGCCCTTTTTTCAAATCCCGAAGAGTTCTCCTCATGGTCTGTAGGTCAGTCCTGCCATACCTATGACCCGAAACATAAGCCGAGTTTGTGTTTTCAGACAACTGTCCAAACAGCCCTGGCCTACACAACCTACAGGCTCAGGCCCCTGGAGCCAAACCTGAGGACTGTACTTGCCCTCTCCAAGGGAATTGTGTGTGCCAATTCCAATGGCCACAACCCTTCTAATAGGATAAACCTCCAAAGTCCCTGATCCATCTCAATAGTGGTGGCTTCCCAGGAAAAACAGGGGCAATCTGAGCCCAACTGAGCACCTACCTGCACTCAGACCCATAGACAGATGTCTCCAGAGGTAAAAAAGGAAAGAACAGGCCCCTAGGCACTAATCAGATCCATTGCTTTGGTTTCCAGGCATCTCTCCTCAGAGGCCTGGATATCAAAACAGCATATAGCTGTTTCTTGACTCACCCATCAGAAAACATCTCATCTACACATGGGAAACTTGCACGTTGGAGCTGTGTCAAAGCTTCTGTTCAGGAGAACCCTTTAGGGCCCCAGTGCCACCGCTTCATTCCAAGGTCTCCATAGACACAAAAGCACATTAGGACCCATCCCCAGGGGTGTCCATTTCAACTCAGCGTCCTCGGTTGCTCCCCACAGATCCAGGAGATCTAACCTGTCTTGTTGCTAGGAGACAATTGGAATGCAAGGTGGGCTACCCAGCCATCCATCCTTAGAACCCTGCTCAGAATCATTGGCCTGGACCCAAACAACAGGTCTCAATTGTCCTGCAGAAGACTCTCTGCAGTTTGGAGCTTCCCACAACTCCCATCGTGGGAAAACCCCCATGGCCTCGTGATGCCCCCCCATTCATGAAGGGGCCATCAGGGACAGAAACTCCAACCTGAGCGATCGTCTGATCCTCGCCCTGACTTCAGATGCACGAGATCTCGATTCAGGTCTGTAGATTGTGCCTGCCGTGGCCTCACCCAGAAACCTAAGCCTTTCTTGGGTTCTCAGACTTTGGTCGTCAGACTACT
The DNA here is from genome assembly GCF_964662115.1 of Mustela nivalis. Lineage (NCBI taxonomy): Eukaryota > Metazoa > Chordata > Mammalia > Carnivora > Mustelidae > Mustela > Mustela nivalis. The sequence goes on along the minus strand of NW_028134829.1, from coordinate 75,826 downwards.
GGCCCACAAGCCCTCCAGTTTGGCAATCCAGAACTACAATGCAGCACCCTGCCCGCCTTCCAGAAGAAAAACATTGTCCTCTGGGGCTACCCAGTAACCCCAAATGTGGATCAACCTGTACCGACCTTGGCTGTACCCCAAATACATAGGCTGACCAGGGCACTAATGCCCTTTCTGACACAGCCTGAGCCTGGAAACCCTGGCCCCTCCCAGACAGCTGGCCGCACACTGAGCACATCGAGCCGCCGTGGCCTTAGGTCGTCATATATTCCCAACCTCGGTTTTCAGGTTTCAGAACCTAGACCTTATCTCCAATCACTGCCCAGGGTTGAAGGTGATGCAGAAATCAGAACTCCTTCCCCATGGCAAGAAACCTTGTGGTTGGCATGTTGTCCAACGTTCAGTGTAGTTGAAACCAGTGTGGCCCATGAGGCCCCGCCCATGCTAGCCGGCTACATTGGTCACAAACGCATATTGTGACCCTCAGGCTGAGCCCAGTCCTCAAGTAAGGCCACTCAGTGGCTGGATGAAGAGATAGCCTATTGGGCTTGCCATGCCCCTAGGCCCCAATTTTTAACCATAGTTCGGGTTTTCCCTTCAGTCTTCCCCACGGCTTTGCTTTGGAATTCCTCTTTTGGTGGGACACCTGAGGTAACAAAACTGAAATGAGTCCTCCCATCCCACAGATTGACGAAAAGCAATTGGGAATCAGGCCAAACCCTCAGAGAGGAAGATTCGTCCATGGCCCATGAGGCCTCCCCGACATTCCACGGCCATCGCTGATACAAAATCCAGAGACAAAAGCCTGAGCAAGCGCCTCAGACTCGCACTTTCTTCATATCCTGAAGAGTTCTTCTCATGGTTTGTAGATTGGGCCTGCCATAAGTACGTCCCCAAACGTAAGATGAGTTTGTGTTTTCAGACTTCTGTTTTCAAAGTCTTGGGCCACACATCCTACAGGCTGGGCCCCTGGAGGCACACATTAGGACTGTGCCTACCAATCCATGGGAATTCTGCCCATTCCATGGTCCAAAATCGTACAAATTAGGAGAAACCTCCAAAGTCCCTGAGGCCATCCCAATAGTGTAGGTCTCCCGGAACAAACAAGGGCTGTCTGACACCAGCTGATAATCGACCTCCACTCATACCATAGATGGATGTCCCCAAAGAAGAAGATTGAACCAGACAAGACACTAGGCCATAATAGGATCCATTTTTTGGGTTATAGGCATGTGTCCTCAAAAGCCTGATTCCAATACGAGCATAGGGGTTTTCCTGAGGCACCCATCAGAACTCACCTCGTCTCCACAAGGAAACCTGTGAATGGGAGCCAGTCCAAAGCTTAGGAGAGTACTTCAGGGTCCCGGTCCCACCACCCATTCCAAGGCCCTCATGGACACAAAAACACATTAGGACCCATCCTCAGAAAAGTCCATTTCAACTCAGCCACCCCGGTTGCTCCGGCAGAGCCATCAGATCTAAACTGTCTTGTTGCTTGGAGACAATTGGAATGCGAGGCGGGCTTCCCAGGCATCCATCCGCGAACGGTGCTCTGGAGTCATTCCATACGGGATGTCCTGGAGCTGTCCAACAGGTCTCAATTGTCCCGCAGAAGGAATCCTTGAAGGGGGCATCCCACAACTCCCAACGTGGGAAAACCTCAATGGCCCCGAGATTCCGCTCCCTTCATGAAGCGGTCGTCATGCACAGAAACTCCAACCTGAGCCAACGTCTGATCCTCGCCCTGACTTCAGATGCATGAGATATTGGTTCAGATCTGCAGGGGGTACCTGCCGTGCCCTCACCCTGAAACCCAAGTCTAGCTTGTCTTCTCAGACTTCCGTCCTCACACTCCTGGCCCCGAAGCCCTCAAGTTTGGCAATTCCGGACCCACAATGCAGCACTCTGCCTGCCCTATAGGAAAAAAATTATTGCCTCATGAGCTGCCCAGGCACCTTAAATGAGGATAAACCTACACAGCACTCGACGTTACCCAAATTATATAGTCTAACCTGGGCCCTAATGCACTGTCGAACACAACCTGAGCCTGGACCTCCTGACCAACACCCAGAAATCTGACCGCACACTGAGCACATAAAAGCCGCCATGGCCTTAGGTCATCATCTCTTCCCTACCTCCGTTTTCAGGCTTCAGAACCGAGACCTTATCTCCAATCACTGCCCTGGGGTGAGTGTGATGCAGAAATCAGAAATCCTCCTTACCCATGGCAAGAACCCTTGTGGTTGGCACGTTGTCCAACGTTCAGTGTAGGCGAAACCAGCATTCACCCTGAGGCCCCGCCCATTCTTTCGTGCGACGAGGGCATACATACGCATTGTGACCCTCAGCATGAGTCCAGTCCTCTAGTAAGTCCTCTCAGTGGCTGGACCATAAGATGTCATAATGGGCTTGACATGTCCCTAGGCCCCAATTTTTAACCAGATTTCTGATTGTCCAGTCGCCCCTCCCCAGGGCTCTACTCTGGAATCCCTCATTTGGTGGGACACCTGAGGTTAAAAAAGAAAACAACAACAACAACAACAACAACAACAACAAAACAGACTTCTTCCAGCCCACAGATTGACCCCAAGTCTTTGGACGAGGCCAAACCACCAGAGAGTAAGACTCGTCCATTTCCCATGAAGTCACCCAGAAATTCCACGACCATGAGTGACATGATATCCAGAGACAAAAACTTGAGCAGGAGCCTCACACTCGCCCTTTTTTCAAATCCCGAAGAGTTCTCCTCATGGTCTGTAGGTCAGTCCTGCCATACCTATGACCCGAAACATAAGCCGAGTTTGTGTTTTCAGACAACTGTCCAAACAGCCCTGGCCTACACAACCTACAGGCTCAGGCCCCTGGAGCCAAACCTGAGGACTGTACTTGCCCTCTCCAAGGGAATTGTGTGTGCCCATTCCAATGGCCACAACCCTTCTAATAGGATAAACCTCCAAAGTCCCTGATCCATCTCAATAGTGGTGGCTTCCCAGGAAAAACAGGGGCAATCTGAGCCCAACTGACCACCTACCTGCACTCAGACCCATAGACAGATGTCTCCAGAGGTAAAAAAGGAAAGAACAGGCCCCTAGGCACTAATCAGATCCATTGCTTTGGTTTCCAGGCATCTCTCCTCAGAGGCCTGGATATCAAAACAGCATATAGCTGTTTCTTGACTTACCCATCAGAAAACATCTCATCTACACATGGGAAACTTGCACGTTGGAGCTGTGTCAAAGCCTCTGTTTAGGAGAACCCTTTAGGGCCCCAGTGCCACCGCTTCATTCCAAGGTCTCCATAGACACAAAAGCACATTAGGACCCATCCCCAGGGGTGTCCATTTCAACACAGCGTCCTCGGTTGCTCCCCACAGATCCAGGAGATCTAACCTGTCTTGTTGCTAGGAGACAATTGGAATGCGAGGTGGGCTACCCAGCCATCCATCCTTAGAACCCTGCTCAGAATCATTGGCCTGGACCCAAACAACAGGTCTCAATTGTCCTGCAGAAGACTCTCTGCAGTTTGGAGCTTCTCACAACTCCCATCGTGGGAAAACGCCCATGGCCTCGTGATGCCCCCCCATTCATGAAGGGGCCATCAGGGACAGAAACTCCAACCTGAGCGATCGTCTGATCCTCGCCCTGACTTCAGATGCACGAGATCTCGATTCAGGTCTGTAGATTGTGCCTGCCGTGGCCTCACCCATAAACCTAAGCCTAGCTTGTGTTCTCAGACTTTGGTCGTCAGACTACTGGCCCACAAGCCCTCCAGTTTGGCAATCCAGAACTACAATGCAGCACCCTGCCCGCCCTCCAGAAGAAAAACATTGTCCTCTGGGTCTACCCAGTAACCCCAAATGAGGATCAACCTGCACCGACCTTGGCTGTACCCCAAATACATAGGCTGACCAGGGCACTAATGCCCTTTCTGACACAGCCTGAGCCTGGACCCCCTGGCCCCTCCCAGACAGCTGGCCGCACACTGAGCACATCGAGCCGCCGTGGCCTTAGGTCGTCATCTTTTCCCAACCTCGGTTTTCAGGTTTCAGAACCTAGACCTTATCTCCAATCACTGCCTAGGGTTGAAGGTGATGCAGAAATCAGAACTCCTTCCCCATGGCAAGAAACCTTGTGGTTGGCATGTTGTCCAACGTTCAGTGTAGTTGAAACCAGTGTGGCCCATGTGGCCCCGCCCATGCTAGCCGGCCACATTGGTCACAAACGCACATTGTGACCCTCAGGCTGAGCCCAGTCCTCAAGTAAGGCCACTCAGTGGCTGGATGAAGAGATAGCATATTGGGCTTGCCATGCCCCTAGGCCCCAATTTTTAACCATAGGTCGGGTTTTCCCTTCAGTCTTCCCCACGGCTTTGCTTTGGAATTCCTCTTTTGGTGGGACACCTGAGGTAACAAAACTGAAATGAGTCCTCCCATCCCACAGATTGACGAAAAGCAATTGGGAATCGGGCCAAATCCTCACAGAGGAAGATTCGTCCATGGCCCATGAGGCCTCCCCGACATTCCACGGCCATCGCTGATACAAAATCCAGAGACAAAAGCCTGAGCAAGCGCCTCAGACTCGCACTTTCTTCATATCCTGATGAGTTCTTCTCATGGTTTGTAGATCGGGCCTGCCATACCTACGTCCCCAAACCTAAGCTGAGTTTGTGTTTTCAGACTTCTGTCTTCAAAGTCTTGGGCCACACACCCTCCAGGCTGGGCCCCTGGAGACACACATTAGGACTGTGCCTACCAATCCATGGGAATTCTGCCCATTCCATGGTCCAAAATCGTACAAATTAGGAGAAACCTCCAAAGTCCCTGAGGCCATCCCAATAGTGTAGGTCGCCCGGAACAAACAAGGGCTGTCTGACACCAGCTGATAATCGACCTCCACTCATACCATAGATGGATGTCCCCAGAGAAGAAGATTGAACCAGACCGGACCCTAGGCCATAATAGGATCCATTGCTTTGGGTTACAGGCATGTGTCCTCATAAGCCTGATTCCAATACGAGCATAGGGGTTTTCCTGAGGCACCCATCAGAACTCATCTCGTCTCCACAAGGAAACCTGTGCATGGGAGCCATGTCCAAAGCTTAGGAGAGTACTTCAGGGTCCCGGTGCCACTGCCCCATTCCAAGGCCCTCAGGGACACAAAAACACATTAGGACCCATCCTCAGGAAAGTCCATTTCAACTCAGCCACCCCGGTTGCTCCGGCAGAGCCATCAGGTCTAAACTGTCTTGTTGCTAGGAGACAATTGGAATGCGAGGCGGGCTTCCCAGGCATCCATCCGCGAACGGTGCTCTGGAGTCATTCCATATGGGATGTCCTGGAGCTGTCCAACAGGTCTCAATTGTCCCGCAGAAGGAATCCTTGAAGGGGGCATCCCACAACTCCCAACGTGGGAAAACCTCAATGGCCCCGAGATTCCGCTCCCTTCATGAAGCGGCCGTCATGCACAAAAACTCCAAACTGAGCCAACGTCTGATCCTTGCCCTGACTTCAGATGCATGAGATATTGGTTCAGATCTGCAGGGGGTACCTGCCGTGCCCTCACCATGAAACCCAAGTCTAGCTTGTCTTCTCAGACTTCCTTCCTCACACTCCTGGCCCCGAAGCCCTCAAGGTTGGCAATTCCGGACCCACAATGCAGCACTCTGCCTGCCCTCTAGGAAAAAAATTATTGCCTCATGAGCTGCCCAGGCATCTTAAATGAGGATAAACCTACACAGCACTCGACGTTACCCAAATTATATAGTCTAACCTGGGCACTAATGCACTCTCGAACACAACCTGAGCCCGGACCTCCTGACCAACACCCAGAAAGCTGACCGCACACTGAGCACATAAAAGCCGCCATGGCCTTAGGTCATCATCTCTTCCCTACCTCCGTTTTCAGGCTTCAGAACCGAGACCTTATCTTCAATCACTGCCCAGGGGTGAGTGTGATGCAGAAATCAGAACTCCTCCTTACCCATGGCAAGAACCCTTGTGGTTGGCACGTTGTCCAACGTTCAGTGTAGGAGAAACCAGCATTCACCCTGAGGCCCCGCCCATTCTTTCGTGCGACGAGGGCATACATACGCATTGTGACCCTCAGCATGAGTTCAGTCTTCTAGTAAGTCCTCTCAGTGGCTTGTCCATTAGATGTCATAATGGGCTTGACATGTCCCTAGGCCCCAATTTTTAACCAGATTTCTGATTGTCCAGTCGCCCCCAGCCCGGGGCTCTACTCTGGAATCCCTCATTTGGTGGGACACCTGAGGTTAAAAAAGAAAACAACAACAACAACAACAACAACAACAACAACAACAAAACAGACTTCTTCCAGCCCACAGATTGACCCCAAGTCTTTGGACGGGGCCAAACCACCAGAGAGTAAGACTCGTCCATTTCCCATGAAGTCACCCAGAAATTCCACGACCATGAGTGACACGATATCCAGAGACAAAAACTTGAGCAGGAGCCTCACACTCGCCCTTTTTTCAAATCCCGAAGAGTTCTCCTCATGGTCTGTAGGTCAGTCCTGCCATACCTATGACCCGAAACATAAGCCGAGTTTGTGTTTTCAGACAACTGTCCAAACAGCCCTGGCCTACACAACCTACAGGCTCAGGCCCCTGGAGCCAAACCTGAGGACTGTACTTGCCCTCTCCAAGGGAATTGTGTGTGCCAATTCCAATGGCCACAACCCTTCTAATAGGATAAACCTCCAAAGTCCCTGATCCATCTCAATAGTGGTGGCTTCCCAGGAAAAACAGGGGCAATCTGAGCCCAACTGAGCACCTACCTGCACTCAGACCCATAGACAGATGTCTCCAGAGGTAAAAAAGGAAAGAACAGGCCCCTAGGCACTAATCAGATCCATTGCTTTGGTTTCCAGGCATCTCTCCTCAGAGGCCTGGATATCAAAACAGCATATAGCTGTTTCTTGACTCACCCATCAGAAAACATCTCATCTACACATGGGAAACTTGCACGTTGGAGCTGTGTCAAAGCTTCTGTTTAGGAGAACCCTTTAGGGCCCCAGTGCCACCGCTTCATTCCAAGGTCTCCATAGACACAAAAGCACATTAGGACCCATCCCCAGGGGTGTCCATTTCAACTCAGCGTCCTCGGTTGCTCCCCACAGATCCAGGAGATCTAACCTGTCTTGTTGCTAGGAGACAATTGGAATGCAAGGTGGGCTACCCAGCCTTCCATCCTTAGAACCCTGCTCAGAATCATTGGCCTGGACCCAAACAACAGGTCTCAATTGTCCTGCAGAAGACTCTCTGCAGTTTGGAGCTTCTCACAACTCCCATCGTGGGAAAACCCCCATGGCCTCGTGATGCCCCCCCATTCATGAAGGGGCCATCAGGGACAGAAACTCCAACCTGAGCGATCGTCTGATCCTCGCCCTGACTTCAGATGCACGAGATCTCGATTCAGGTCTGTAGATTGTGCCTGCCGTGGCCTCACCCAGAAACCTAAGCCTAGCTTGGGTTCTCAGACTTTGGTCGTCAGACTACTGGCCCACAAGCCCTCCAGTTTGGCAATCCAGAACTACAATGCAGCACCCTGCCCGCCTTCCAGAAGAAAAACATTGTCCTCTGGGGCTACCCAGTAACCCCAAATGTGGATCAACCTGTACCGACCTTGGCTGTACCCCAAATACATAGGCTGACCAGAGCACTAATGCCCTTTCTGACACAGCCTGAGCCTGGACCCCCTGGCCCCTCCCAGACAGCTGGCCGCACACTGAGCACATCGAGCCGCCGTGGCCTTAGGTCGTCATCTTTTCCCAACCTCGGTTTTCAGGTTTCAGAACCTAGACCTTATCTCCAATCACTGCCCAGGGTTGAAGGTGATGCAGAAATCAGAACTCCTTCCCCATGGCAAGAAACCTTGTGGTTGGCATGTTGTCCAACGTTCAGTGTAGTTGAAACCAGTGTGGCCCATGAGGCCCCGCCCATGCTAGCCGGCCACATTGGTCACAAACGCACATTGTGACCCTCAGGATCAGCCCAGTCCTCAAGTAAGGCCACTCAGTGGCTGGATGAAGAGATAGCATATTGGGCTTGCCATGCCCCTAGGCCCCAATTTTTAACCATAGTTCGGGTTGTCCCTTCAGTCTTCCCCACGGCTTTGCTTTGGAATTCCTCTTTTGGTGGGACACCAGAGGTAACAAAACTGAAATGAGTCCTCCCATCCCACAGATTGACGAAAAGCAATTGGGAATCGGGCCAAATCCTCAGAGAGGAAGATTCGTCCATGGCCCATGAGGCCTCCCCGACATTCCACGGCCATCGCTGATACAAAATCCAGAGACAAAAGCCTGAGCAAGCGCCTCAGACTCGCACTTTCTTCATATCCTGAAGAGTTCTTCTCATGGTTTGTAGATTGGGCCTGCCATAAGTACGTCCCCAAACGTAAGATGAGTTTGTGTTTTCAGACTTCTGTTTTCAAAGTCGTGGGCCACACACCCTACAGGCTGGGCCCCTGGAGACACACATTAGGACTGTGCCTACCAATCCATGGGAATTCTGCCCATTCCATGGTCCAAAATCGTACAAATTAGGAGAAACCTCCAAAGTCCCTGAGGCCATCCCAATAGTGTAGGTCTCCCGGAACAAACATGGGCTGTCTGACACCAGCTGATAATCGACCTCCACTCATACCATAGATGGATGTCCCCAAAGAAGAAGATTGAACCAGACAAGACACTAGGCCATAATAGGATCCATTGTTTTGGGTTATAGGCATGTGTCCTCAAAAGCCTGATTCCAATACGAGCATAGGGGTTTTCCTGAGGCACCCATCAGAACTCACCTCGTCTCCACAAGGAAACCTGTGAATGGGAGCCATGTCCAAAGCTTAGGAGAGTACTTCAGGGTCCCGGTCCCACCACCCATTCCAAGGCCCTCATGGACACAAAAACACATTAGGACCCATCCTCAGAAAAGTCCATTTCAACTCAGCCATCCCGGTTGCTCCGGCAGAGCCATCAGATCTAAACTGTCTTGTTGCTAGGAGACAATTGGAATGCGAGGCGGGCTTCCCAGGCATCCATCCGCGAACGGTGCTCTGGAGTCATTCCATACGGGATGTCCTGGAGCTGTCCAACAGGTCTCAATTGTCCCGCAGAAGGAATCCTTGAAGGGGGCATCCACAAATCCCAACGTGGGAAAACCTAAATGGCCCCGAGATTCCGCTCCCTTCATGAAGCGGTCGTCATGCACAGAAACTCCAACCTGAGCCAACGTCTGATCCTCGCCCTGACTTCAGATGCATGAGATATTGGTTCAGATCTGCAGGGGGTACCTGCCGTGCCCTCACCCTGAAACCCAAGTCTAGCTTGTCTTCTCAGACTTCCGTCCTCACACTCCTGGCCCCGAAGCCCTCAAGTTTGGCAATTCCGGACCCACAATGCAGCACTCTGCCTGCCCTCTAGGAAAAAAATTATTGCCTCATGAGCTGCCCAGGCACCTTAAATGAGGATAAACCTACACAGCACTCGACGTTACCCAAATTATATAGTCTAACCTGGGCCCTAATGCACTGTCGAACACAACCTGAGCCTGGACCTCCTGACCAACACCCAGAAATCTGACCGCACACTGAGCACATAAAAGCCGCCATGGCCTTAGGTCATCATCTCTTCCCTACCTCCGTTTTCAGGCTTCAGAACCGAGACCTTATCTCCAATCACTGCCCTGGGGTGAGTGTGATGCAGAAATCAGAAATCCTCCTTACCCATGGCAAGAACCCTTGTGGTTGGCACGTTGTCCAACGTTCAGTGTAGGAGAAACCAGCATTCACCCTGAGGCCCCGCCCATTCTTTCGTGCGACGAGGGCATACATACGCATTGTGACCCTCAGCATGAGTCCAGTCCTCTAGTAAGTCCTCTCAGTGGCTGGACCATAAGATGTCATAATGGGCTTGACATGTCCCTAGGCCCCAATTTTTAACCAGATTTCTGATTGTCCAGTCGCCCCTCCCCAGGGCTCTACTCTGGAATCCCTCATTTGGTGGGACACCTGAGGTTAAAAAAGAAAACAACAACAACAACAACAACAACAACAACAAAACAGACTTCTTCCAGCCCACAGATTGACCCCAAGTCTTTGGACGAGGCCAAACCACCAGAGAGTAAGACTCGTCCATTTCCCATGAAGTCACCCAGAAATTCCACGACCATGAGTGACATGATATCCAGAGACAAAAACTTGAGCAGGAGCCTCACACTCGCCCTTTTTTCAAATCCCGAAGAGTTCTCCTCATGGTCTGTAGGTCAGTCCTGCCATACCTATGACCCGAAACATAAGCCGAGTTTGTGTTTTCAGACAACTGTCCAAACAGCCCTGGCCTACACAACCTACAGGCTCAGGCCCCTGGAGCCAAACCTGAGGACTGTACTTGCCCTCTCCAAGGGAATTGTGTGTGCACATTCCAATGGCCACAACCCTTCTAATAGGATAAACCTCCAAAGTCCCTGATCCATCTCAATAGTGGTGGCTTCCCAGGAAAAACAGGGGCAATCTGAGCCCAACTGAGCACCTACCTGCACTCAGACCCATAGACAGATGTCTCCAGAGGTAAAAAAAGGAAAGAACAGGCCCCTAGGCACTAATCAGATCCATTGCTTTGGTTTCCAGGCATCTCTCCTCAGAGGCCTGGATATCAAAACAGCATATAGCTGTTTCTTGACTTACCCATCAGAAAACATCTCATCTACACATGGGAAACTTGCACGTTGGAGCTGTGTCAAAGCCTCTGTTTAGGAGAACCCTTTAGGGCCCCAGTGCCACCGCTTCATTCCAAGGTCTCCATAGACACAAAAGCACATTAGGACCCATCCCCAGGGGTGTCCATTTCAACTCAGCGTCCTCGGTTGCTCCCCACAGATCCAGGAGATCTAACCTGTCTTGTTGCTAGGAGACAATTGGAATGCAAGGTGGGCTACCCAGCCATCCATCCTTAGAACCCTGCTCAGAATCATTGGCCTGGACCCAAACAACAGGTCTCAATTGTCCTGCAGAAGACTCTCTGCAGTTTGGAGCTTCTCACAACTCCCATCGTGGGAAAACGCCCATGGCCTCGTGATGCCCCCCCATTCATGAAGGGGCCATCAGGGACAGAAACTCCAACCTGAGCGATCGTCTGATCCTCGCCCTGACTTCAGATGCACGAGATCTCGATTCAGGTCTGTAGATTGTGCCTGCCGTGGCCTCACCCAGAAACCTAAGCCTAGCTTGTGTTCTCAGACTTTGGTCGTCAGACTACTGGCCCACAAGCCCTCCAGTTTGGCAATCCAGAACTACAATGCAGCACCCTGCCCGCCCTCCAGAAGAAAAACATTGTCCTCTGGGGCTACCCAGTAACCCCAAATGAGGATCAACCTGCACCGACCTTGGCTGTACCCCAAATACATAGGCTGACCAGGGCACTAATGCCCTTTCTGACACAGCCTGAGCCTGGACCCCCTGGCCCCTCCCAGACAGCTGGCCGCACACTGAGCACATCGAGCCGCCGTGGCCTTAGGTCGTCATCTTTTCCCAACCTCGGTTTTCAGGTTTCAGAACCTAGACCTTATCTCCAATCACTGCCTAGGGTTGAAGGTGATGCAGAAATCAGAACTCCTTCCCCATGGCAAGAAACCTTGTGGTTGGCATGTTGTCCAACGTTCAGTGTAGTTGAAACCAGTTTGGCCCATGTGGCCCCGCCCATGCTAGCCGGCCACATTGGTCACAAACGCACATAGTGACCCTCAGGCTGAGCCCAGTCCTCAAGTAAGGCCACTCAGTGGCTGGATGAAGAGATAGCATATTGGGCTTGCCATGCCCCTAGGCCCCAATTTTTAACCATAGTTCGGGTTTTCCCTTCAGTCTTCCCCACGGCTTTGCTTTGGAATTCCTCTTTTGGTGGGACACCTGAGGTAACAAAACTGAAATGAGTCCTCCCATCCCACAGATTGACGAAAAGCAATTGGGAATCGGGCCAAATCCTCACAGAGGAAGATTCGTCCATGGCCCATGAGGCCTCCCCGACATTCCACGGCCATCGCTGATACAAAATCCAGAGACAAAAGCCTGAGCAAGCGCCTCAGACTCGCACTTTCTTCATATCCTGATGAGTTCTTCTCATGGTTTGTAGATCGGGCCTGCCATACCTACGTCCCCAAACCTAAGCTGAGTTTGTGTTTTCAGACTTCTGTCTTCAAAGTCTTGGGCCACACACCCTCCAGGCTGGGCCCCTGGAGACACACATTAGGACTGTGCCTACCAATCCATGGGAATTCTGCCCATTCCATGGTCCAAAATCGTACAAATTAGGAGAAACCTCCAAAGTCCCTGAGGCCATCCCAATAGTGTAGGTCTCCCGGAACAAACAAGGGCTGTCTGACACCAGCTGATAATCGACCTCCACTCATACCATAGATGGATGTCCCCAGAGAAGAAGATTGAACCAGACCGGACCCTAGGCCATAATAGGATCCATTGCTTTGGGTTACAGGCATGTGTCCTCAAAAGCCTGATTCCAATACGAGCATAGGGGTTTTCCTGAGGCACCCATCAGAACTCATCTCGTCTCCACAAGGAAACCTGTGCATGGGAGCCATGTCCAAAGCTTAGGAGAGTACTTCAGGGTCCCGGTGCCACTGCCCCATTCCAAGGCCCTCAGGGACACAAAAACACATTAGGACCCATCCTCAGGAAAGTCCATTTCAACTCAGCCACCCCGGTTGCTCCGGCAGAGCCATCAGGTCTAAACTGTCTTGTTGCTAGGAGACAATTGGAATGCGAGGCGGCTTCCCAGGCATCCATCCGCGAACGGTGCTCTGGAGTCATTCCATATGGGATGTCCTGGAGCTGTCCAACAGGTCTCAATTGTCCCGCAGAAGGAATCCTTGAAGGGGGCATCCCACAACTCCCAACGTGGGAAAACCTCAATGGCCCCGAGATTCCGCTCCCTTCATGAAGCGGCCGTCATGCACAAAAACTCCAACCTGAGCCAAAGTCTGATCCTCGCCCTGACTTCAGATGCATGAGATATTGGTTCAGATCTGCAGGGGGTACCTGCCGTGCCCTCACCCTGAAACCCAAGTCTAGCTTGTCTTCTCAGACTTCCTTCCTCACACTCCTGGCCCCGAAGCCCTCAAGGTTGGCAATTCCGGACCCACAATGCAGCACTCTGCCTGCCCTCTAGGAAAAAAATTATTGCCTCATGAGCTGCCCAGGCATCTTAAATGAGGATAAACCTACACAGCACTCGACGTTACCCAAATTATATAGTCTAACCTGGGCACTAATGCACTCTCGAACACAACCTGAGCCCGGACCTCCTGACCAACACCCAGAAAGCTGACCGCACACTGAGCACATAAAAGCCGCCATGGCCTTAGGTCATCATCTCTTCCCTACCTCCGTTTTCAGGCTTCAGAACCGAGACCTTATCTTCAATCACTGCCCAGGGGTGAGTGTGATGCAGAAATCAGAACTCCTCCTTACCCATGGCAAGAACCCTTGTGGTTGGCACGTTGTCCAACGTTCAGTGTAGGAGAAACCAGCATTCACCCTGAGGCCCCGCCCATTCTTTCGTGTGACGAGGGCATACATACGCATTGTGACCCTCAGCATGAGTTCAGTCCTCTAGTAAGTCCTCTCAGTGGCTGGACCATTAGATGTCATAATGGGCTTGACATGTCCCTAGGCCCCAATTTTTAACCAGATTTCTGATTGTCCAGTCGCCCCCAGCCCAGGGCTCTACTCTGGAATCCCTCATTTGGTGGGACACCTGAGGTTAAAAAAGAAAACAACAACAACAACAACAACAACAACAACAACAACAACAACAAAACAGACTTCTTCCAGCCCACAGATTGACCCCAAGTCTTTGGACGGGGCCAAACCACCAGAGAGTAAGACTCGTCCATTTCCCATGAAGTCACCCAGAAATTCCACGACCATGAGTGACACGATATCCAGAGACAAAAACTTGAGCAGGAGCCTCACACTCGCCCTTTTTTCAAATCCCGAAGAGTTCTCCTCATGGTCTGTAGGTCAGTCCTGCCATACCTATGACCCGAAACATAAGCCGAGTTTGTGTTTTCAGACAACTGTCCAAACAGCCCTGGCCTACACAACCTACAGGCTCAGGCCCCTGGAGCCAAACCTGAGGACTGTACTTGCCCTCTCCAAGGGAATTGTGTGTGCCCATTCCAATGGCCACAACCCTTCTAATAGGATAAACCTCCAAAGTCCCTGATCCATCTCAATAGTGGTGGCTTCCCAGGAAAAACAGGGGCAATCTGAGCCCAACTGAGCACCTACCTGCACTCAGACCCATAGACAGATGTCTCCAGAGGTAAAAAAGGAAAGAACAGGCCCCTAGGCACTAATCAGATCCATTGCTTTGGTTTCCAGGCATCTCTCCTCAGAGGCCTGGATATCAAAACAGCATATAGCTGTTTCTTGACTTACCCATCAGAAAACATCTCATCTACACATGGGAAACTTGCACGTTGGAGCTGTGTCAAAGCCTCTGTTTAGGAGAACCCTTTAGGGCCCCAGTGCCACCGCTTCATTCCAAGGTCTCCATAGACACAAAAGCACATTAGGACCCATCCCCAGGGGTGTCCATTTCAACTCAGCGTCCTCGGTTGCTCCCCACAGATCCAGGAGATCTAACCTGTCTTGTTGCTAGGAGACAATTGGAATGCAAGGTGGGCTACCCAGCCATCCATCCTTAGAACCCTGCTCAGAATCATTGGCCTGGACCCAAACAACAGGTCTCAATTGTCCTGCAGAAGACTCTCTGCAGTTTGGAGCTTCTCACAACTCCCATCGTGGGAAAACGCCCATGGCCTCGTGATGCCCCCCCATTCATGAAGGGGCCATCAGGGACAGAAACTCCAACCTGAGCGATCGTCTGATCCTCGCCCTGACTTCAGATGCACGAGATCTCGATTCAGGTCTGTAGATTGTGCCTGCCGTGGCCTCACCCAGAAACCTAAGCCTAGCTTGTGTTCTCAGACTTTGGTCGTCAGACTACTGGCCCACAAGCCCTCCAGTTTGGCAATCCAGAACTACAATGCAGCACCCTGCCCGCCCTCCAGAAGAAAAACATTGTCCTCTGGGGCTACCCAGTAACCCCAAATGAGGATCAACCTGCACCGACCTTGGCTGTACCCCAAATACATAGGCTGACCAGGGCACTAATGCCCTTTCTGACACAGCCTGAGCCTGGACCCCCTGGCCCCTCCCAGACAGCTGGCCGCACACTGAGCACATCGAGCCGCCGTGGCCTTAGGTCGTCATCTTTTCCCAACCTCGGTTTTCAGGTTTCAGAACCTAGACCTTATCTCCAATCACTGCCTAGGGTTGAAGGTGATGCAGAAATCAGAACTCCTTCCCCATGGCAAGAAACCTTGTGGTTGGCATGTTGTCCAACGTTCAGTGTAGTTGAAACCAGTGTGGCCCATGTGGCCCCGCCCATGCTAGCCGGCCACATTGGTCACAAACGCACATTGTGACCCTCAGGCTGAGCCCAGTCCTCAAGTAAGGCCACTCAGTGGCTGGATGAAGAGATAGCATATTGGGCTTGCCATGCCCCTAGGCCCCAATTTTTAACCATAGTTCGGGTTTTCCCTTCAGTCTTCCCCACGGCTTTGCTTTGGAATTCCTCTTTTGGTGGGACACCTGAGGTAACAAAACTGAAATGAGTCCTCCCATCCCACAGATTGACGAAAAGCAATTGGGAATCGGGCCAAATCCTCACAGAGGAAGATTCGTCCATGGCCCATGAGGCCTCCCCGACATTCCACGGCCATCGCTGATACAAAATCCAGAGACAAAAGCCTGAGCAAGCGCCTCAGACTCGCACTTTCTTCATATCCTGATGAGTTCTTCTCATGGTTTGTAGATCGGGCCTGCCATACCTACGTCCCCAAACCTAAGCTGAGTTTGTGTTTTCAGACTTCTGTCTTCAAAGTCTTGGGCCACACACCCTCCAGGCTGGGCCCCTGGAGACACACATTAGGACTGTGCCTACCAATCCATGGGAATTCTGCCCATTCCATGGTCCAAAATCGTACAAATTAGGAGAAACCTCCAAAGTCCCTGAGGCCATCCCAATAGTGTAGGTCGCCCGGAACAAACAAGGGCTGTCTGACACCAGCTGATAATCGACCTCCACTCAAACCATAGATGGATGTCCCCAGAGAAGAAGATTGAACCAGACCGGACCCTAGGCCATAATAGGATCCATTGCTTTGGGTTACAGGCATGTGTCCTCAAAAGCCTGATTCCAATACGAGCATAGGGGTTTTCCTGAGGCACCCATCAGAACTCATCTCGTCTCCACAAGGAAACCTGTGCATGGGAGCCATGTCCAAAGCTTAGGAGAGTACTTCAGGGTCCCGGTGCCACTGCCCCATTCCAAGGCCCTCAGGGACACAAAAACACATTAGGACCCATCCTCAGGAAAGTCCATTTCAACTCAGCCACCCCGGTTGCTCCGGCAGAGCCATCAGGTCTAAACTGTCTTGTTGCTTGGAGACAATTGGAATGCGAGGCGGGCTTCCCAGGCATCCATCCGCGAACGGTGCTCGGGAGTCATTCCATATGGGATGTCCTGGAGCTGTCCAACAGGTCTCAATTGTCCCGCAGAAGGAATCCTTGAAGGGGGCATCCCACAACTCCCAACGTGGGAAAACCTCAATGGCCCCGAGATTCCGCTCCCTTCATGAAGCGGCCGTCATGCACAGAAACTCCAACCTGAGCCAACGTCTGATCCTCGCCCTGACTTCAGATGCATGAGATATTGGTTCAGATCTGCAGGGGGTACCTGCCGTGCCCTCACCCTGAAACCCAAGTCTAGCTTGTCTTCTCAGACTTCCTTCCTCACACTCCTGGCCCCGAAGCCCTCAAGGTTGGCAATTCCGGACCCACAATGCAGCACTCTGCCTGCCCTCTAGGAAAAAAATTATTGCCTCATGAGCTGCCCAGGCATCTTAAATGAGGATAAACCTACACAGCACTCGACGTTACCCAAATTATATAGTCTAACCTGGGCACTAATGCACTGTCGAACACAACCTGAGCCCGGACCTCCTGACCAACACCCAGAAAGCTGACCGCACACTGAGCACATAAAAGCCGCCATGGCCTTAGGTCATCATCTCTTCCCTACCTCCGTTTTCAGGCTTCAGAACCGAGACCTTATCTTCAATCACTACCCAGGGGTGAGTGTGATGCAGAAATCAGAACTCCTCCTTACCCATGGCAAGAACCCTTGTGGTTGGCACGTTGTCCAACGTTCAGTGTAGGAGAAACCAGCATTCACCCTGAGGCCCCGCCCATTCTTTCGTGTGACGAGGGCATACATACGCATTGTGACCCTCAGCATGAGTTCAGTCCTCTAGTAAGTCCTCTCAGTGGCTTGTCCATTAGATGTCATAATGGGCTTGACATGTCCCTAGGCCCCAATTTTTAACCAGATTTCTGATTGTCCAGTCGCCCCCAGCCCAGGGCTCTACTCTGGAATCCCTCATTTGGTGGGACACCTGAGGTTAAAAAAGAAAACAACAACAACAACAACAACAACAACAACAACAACAACAACAACAAAACAGACTTCTTCCAGCCCACAGATTGACCCCAAGTCTTTGGACGGGGCCAAACCACCAGAGAGTAAGACTCGTCCATTTCCCATGAAGTCACCCAGAAATTCCACGACCATGAGTGACACGATATCCAGAGACAAAAACTTGAGCAGGAGCCTCACACTCGCCCTTTTTTCAAATCCCGAAGAGTTCTCCTCATGGTCTGTAGGTCAGTCCTGCCATACCTATGACCCGAAACATAAGCCGAGTTTGTGTTTTCAGACAACTGTCCAAACAGCCCTGGCCTACACAACCTACAGGCTCAGGCCCCTGGAGCCAAACCTGAGGACTGTACTTGCCCTCTCCAAGGGAATTGTGTGTGCCCATTCCAATGGCCACAACCCTTCTAATAGGATAAACCTCCAAAGTCCCTGATCCATCTCAATAGTGGTGGCTTCCCAGGAAAAACAGGGGCAATCTGAGCCCAACTGAGCACCTACCTGCACTCAGACCCATAGACAGATGTCTCCAGAGGTAAAAAAGGAAAGAACAGGCCCCTAGGCACTAATCAGATCCATTGCTTTGGTTTCCAGGCATCTCTCCTCAGAGGCCTGGATATCAAAACAGCATATAGCTGTTTCTTGACTTACCCATCAGAAAACATCTCATCTACACATGGGAAACTTGCACGTTGGAGCTGTGTCAAAGCCTCTGTTTAGGAGAACCCTTTAGGGCCCCAGTGCCACCGCTTCATTCCAAGGTCTCCATAGACACAAAAGCACATTAGGACCCATCCCCAGGGGTGTCCATTTCAACTCAGCGTCCTCGGTTGCTCCCCACAGATCCAGGAGATCTAACCTGTCTTGTTGCTAGGAGACAATTGGAATGCAAGGTGGGCTACCCAGCCATCCATCCTTAGAACCCTGCTCAGAATCATTGGCCTGGACCCAAACAACAGGTCTCAATTGTCCTGCAGAAGACTCTCTGCAGTTTGGAGCTTCTCACAACTCCCATCGTGGGAAAACGCCCATGGCCTCGTGATGCCCCCCCATTCATGAAGGGGCCATCAGGGACAGAAACTCCAACCTGAGCGATCGTCTGATCCTCGCCCTGACTTCAGATGCACGAGATCTCGATTCAGGTCTGTAGATTGTGCCTGCCGTGGCCTCACCCAGAAACCTAAGCCTAGCTTGTGTTCTCAGACTTTGGTCGTCAGACTACTGGCCCACAAGCCCTCCAGTTTGGCAATCCAGAACTACAATGCAGCACCCTGCCCGCCCTCCAGAAGAAAAACATTGTCCTCTGGGGCTACCCAGTAACCCCAAATGAGGATCAACCTGCACCGACCTTGGCTGTACCCCAAATACATAGGCTGACCAGGGCACTAATGCCCTTTCTGACACAGCCTGAGCCTGGACCCCCTGGCCCCTCCCAGACAGCTGGCCGCACACTGAGCACATCGAGCCGCCGTGGCCTTAGGTCGTCATCTTTTCCCAACCTCGGTTTTCAGGTTTCAGAACCTAGACCTTATCTCCAATCACTGCCTAGGGTTGAAGGTGATGCAGAAATCAGAACTCCTTCCCCATGGCAAGAAACCTTGTGGTTGGCATGTTGTCCAACGTTCAGTGTAGTTGAAACCAGTGTGGCCCATGTGGCCCCGCCCATGCTAGCCGGCCACATTGGTCACAAACGCACATTGTGACCCTCAGGCTGAGCCCAGTCCTCAAGTAAGGCCACTCAGTGGCTGGATGAAGAGATAGCATATTGGGCTTGCCATGCCCCTAGGCCCCAATTTTTAACCATAGTTCGGGTTTTCCCTTCAGTCTTCCCCACGGCTTTGCTTTGGAATTCCTCTTTTGGTGGGACACCTGAGGTAACAAAACTGAAATGAGTCCTCCCATCCCACAGATTGACGAAAAGCAATTGGGAATCGGGCCAAATCCTCACAGAGGAAGATTCGTCCATGGCCCATGAGGCCTCCCCGACATTCCACGGCCATCGCTGATACAAAATCCAGAGACAAAAGCCTGAGCAAGCGCCTCAGACTCGCACTTTCTTCATATCCTGATGAGTTCTTCTCATGGTTTGTAGATCGGGCCTGCCATACCTACGTCCCCAAACCTAAGCTGAGTTTGTGTTTTCAGACTTCTGTCTTCAAAGTCTTGGGCCACACACCCTCCAGGCTGGGCCCCTGGAGACACACATTAGGACTGTGCCTACCAATCCATGGGAATTCTGCCCATTCCATGGTCCAAAATCGTACAAATTAGGAGAAACCTCCAAAGTCCCTGAGGCCATCCCAATAGTGTAGGTCGCCCGGAACAAACAAGGGCTGTCTGACACCAGCTGATAATCGACCTCCACTCAAACCATAGATGGATGTCCCCAGAGAAGAAGATTGAACCAGACCGGACCCTAGGCCATAATAGGATCCATTGCTTTGGGTTACAGGCATGTGTCCTCAAAAGCCTGATTCCAATACGAGCATAGGGGTTTTCCTGAGGCACCCATCAGAACTCATCTCGTCTCCACAAGGAAACCTGTGCATGGGAGCCATGTCCAAAGCTTAGGAGAGTACTTCAGGGTCCCGGTGCCACTGCCCCATTCCAAGGCCCTCAGGGACACAAAAACACATTAGGACCCATCCTCAGGAAAGTCCATTTCAACTCAGCCACCCCGGTTGCTCCGGCAGAGCCATCAGGTCTAAACTGTCTTGTTGCTAGGAGACAATTGGAATGCGAGGCGGGCTTCCCAGGCATCCATCCGCGAACGGTGCTCTGGAGTCATTCCATATGGGATGTCCTGGAGCTGTCCAACAGGTCTCAATTGTCCCGCAGAAGGAATCCTTGAAGGGGGCATCCCACAACTCCCAACGTGGGAAAACCTCAATGGCCCCGAGATTCCGCTCCCTTCATGAAGCGGCCGTCATGCACAGAAACTCCAACCTGAGCCAACGTCTGATCCTCGCCCTGACTTCAGATGCATGAGATATTGGTTCAGATCTGCAGGGGGTACCTGCCGTGCCCTCACCCTGAAACCCAAGTCTAGCTTGTCTTCTCAGACTTCCTTCCTCACACTCCTGGCCCCGAAGCCCTCAAGGTTGGCAATTCCGGACCCACAATGCAGCACTCTGCCTGCCCTCTAGGAAAAAAATTATTGCCTCATGAGCTGCCCAGGCATCTTAAATGAGGATAAACCTACACAGCACTCGACGTTACCCAAATTATATAGTCTAACCTGGGCACTAATGCACTGTCGAACACAACCTGAGCCCGGACCTCCTGACCAACACCCAGAAAGCTGACCGCACACTGAGCACATAAAAGCCGCCATGGCCTTAGGTCATCATCTCTTCCCTACCTCCGTTTTCAGGCTTCAGAACCGAGACCTTATCTTCAATCACTGCCCAGGGGTGAGTGTGATGCAGAAATCAGAACTCCTCCTTACCCATGGCAAGAACCCTTGTGGTTGGCACGTTGTCCAACGTTCAGTGTAGGAGAAACCAGCATTCACCCTGAGGCCCCGCCCATTCTTTCGTGCGACGAGGGCATACATACGCATTGTGACCCTCAGCATGAGTCCTGTCCTCTAGTAAGTCCTCTCAGTGGCTGGACCATTAGATGTCATAATGGGCTTGACATGTCCCTAGACCCCAATTTTTAACCAGATTTCTGACTGTCCAGTCGCACCTCCCCAGGGCTCTACTCTGGAATCCCTCATTTGGTGGGACACCTGAGGTTAAAAAAGAAAACAACAACAACAACAACAACAACAACAACAACAAAACAGACTTCTTCCAGCCCACAGATTGACCCCAAGTCTTTGGACGGGGCCAAACCACCAGAGAGTAAGACTCGTCCATTTCCCATGAAGTCACCCAGAAATTCCACGACCATGAGTGACACGATATCCAGAGACAAAAACTTGAGCAGGAGCCTCACACTCGCCCTTTTTTCAAATCCCGAAGAGTTCTCCTCATGGTCTGTAGGTCAGTCCTGCCATACCTATGACCCGAAACATAAGCCGAGTTTGTGTTTTCAGACAACTGTCCAAACAGCCCTGGCCTACACAACCTACAGGCTCAGGCCCCTGGAGCCAAACCTGAGGACTGTACTTGCCCTCTCCAAGGGAATTGTGTGTGCCAATTCCAATGGCCACAACCCTTCTAATAGGATAAACCTCCAAAGTCCCTGATCCATCTCAATAGTGGTGGCTTCCCAGGAAAAACAGGGGCAATCTGAGCCCAACTGAGCACCTACCTGCACTCAGACCCATAGACAGATGTCTCCAGAGGTAAAAAAGGAAAGAACAGGCCCCTAGGCACTAATCAGATCCATTGCTTTGGTTTCCAGGCATCTCTCCTCAGAGGCCTGGATATCAAAACAGCATATAGCTGTTTCTTGACTCACCCATCAGAAAACATCTCATCTACACATGGGAAACTTGCACGTTGGAGCTGTGTCAAAGCTTCTGTTTAGGAGAACCCTTTAGGGCCCCAGTGCCACCGCTTCATTCCAAGGTCTCCATAGACACAAAAGCACATTAGGACCCATCCCCAGGGGTGTCCATTTCAACTCAGCGTCCTCGGTTGCTCCCCACAGATCCAGGAGATCTAACCTGTCTTGTTGCTAGGAGACAATTGGAATGCAAGGTGGGCTACCCAGCCATCCATCCTTAGAACCCTGCTCAGAATCATTGGCCTGGACCCAAACAACAGGTCTCAATTGTCCTGCAGAAGACTCTCTGCAGTTTGGAGCTTCTCACAACTCCCATCGTGGGAAAACCCCCATGGCCTCGTGATGCCCCCCCATTCATGAAGGGGCCATCAGGGACAGAAACTCCAACCTGAGCGATCGTCTGATCCTCGCCCTGACTTCAGATGCACGAGATCTCGATTCAGGTCTGTAGATTGTGCCTGCCGTGGCCTCACCCAGAAACCTAAGCCTAGCTTGTGTTCTCAGACTTTGGTCGTCAGACTACTGGCCCACAAGCCCTCCAGTTTGGCAATCCAGAACTACAATGCAGCACCCTGCCCGCCTTCCAGAAGAAAAACATTGTCCTCTGGGGCTACCCAGTAACCCCAAATGTGGATCAACCTGTACCGACCTTGGCTGTACCCCAAATACATAGGCTGACCAGGGCACTAATGCCCTTTCTGACACAGCCTGAGCCTGGACACCCTGGCCCCTCCCAGACAGCTGGCCGCACACTGAGCACATCGAGCCGCCGTGGCCTTAGGTCGTCATATATTCCCAACCTCGGTTTTCAGGTTTCAGAACCTAGACCTTATCTCCAATCACTGCCCAGGGTTGAAGGTGATGAAGAAATCAGAACTCCTTCCCCATGGCAAGAAACCTTGTGGTTGGCATGTTGTCCAACGTTCAGTGTAGTTGAAACCAGTGTGGCCCATGAGGCCCCGCCCATGCTAGCCGGCCACATTGGTCACAAACGCACATTGTGACCCTCAGGCTCAGCCCAGTCCTCAAGTAAGGCCACTCAGTGGCTGGATGAAGAGATAGCATATTGGGCTTGCCATGCCCCTAGGCCCCAATTTTTAACCATAGTTCGGGTTGTCCCTTCAGTCTTCCCCACGGCTTTGCTTTGGAATTCCTCTTTTGGTGGGACACCAGAGGTAACAAAACTGAAATGAGTCCTCCCATCCCACAGATTGACGAAAAGCAATTGGGAATCGGGCCAAATCCTCAGAGAGGAAGATTCGTCCATGGCCCATGAGGCCTCCCCGACATTCCACGGCCATCGCTGATACAAAATCCAGAGACAAAAGCCTGAGCAAGCGCCTCAGACTCGCACTTTCTTCATATCCTGAAGAGTTCTTCTCATGGTTTGTAGATTGGGCCTGCCATAAGTACGTCCCCAAACGTAAGATGAGTTTGTGTTTTCAGACTTCTGTTTTCAAAGTCGTGGGCCACACACCCTACAGGCTGGGCCCCTGGAGACACACATTAGGACTGTGCCTACCAATCCATGGGAATTCTGCCCATTCCATGGTCCAAAATCGTACAAATTAGGAGAAACCTCCAAAGTCCCTGAGGCCATCCCAATAGTGTAGGTCTCCCGGAACAAACAAGGGCTGTCTGACACCAGCTGATAATCGACCTACACTCATACCATAGATGGATGTCCCCAAAGAAGAAGATTGAACCAGACAAGACACTAGGCCATAATAGGATCCATTGTTTTGGGTTATAGGCATGTGTCCTCAAAAGCCTGATTCCAATACGAGCATAGGGGTTTTCCTGAGGCACCCATCAGAACTCACCTCGTCTCCACAAGGAAACCTGTGAATGGGAGCCATGTCCAAAGCTTAGGAGAGTACTTCAGGGTCCCGGTCCCACCACCCATTCCAAGGCCCTCATGGACACAAAAACACATTAGGACCCATCCTCAGAAAAGTCCATTTCAACTCAGCCATCCCGGTTGCTCCGGCAGAGCCATCAGATCTAAACTGTCTTGTTGCTTGGAGACAATTGGAATGCGAGGCGGGCTTCCCAGGCATCCATCCGCGAACGGTGCTCTGGAGTCATTCCATACGGGATGTCCTGGAGCTGTCCAACAGGTCTCAATTGTCCCGCAGAAGGAATCCTTGAAGGGGGCATCCACAAATCCCAACGTGGGAAAACCTAAATGGCCCCGAGATGCCGCTCCCTTCATGAAGTGGTCGTCATGCACAGAAACTCCAACCTGAGCCAACGTCTGATCCTCGCCCTGACTTCAGATGCATGAGATATTGGTTCAGATCTGCAGGGGGTACCTGCCGTGCCCTCACCCTGAAACCCAAGTCTAGCTTGTCTTCTCAGACTTCCGTCCTCACACTCCTGGCCCCGAAGCCCTCAAGTTTGGCAATTCCGGACCCACAATGCAGCACTCTGCCTGCCCTATAGGAAAAAAATTATTGCCTCATGAGCTGCCCAGGCACCTTAAATGAGGATAAACCTACACAGCACTCGACGTTACCCAAATTATATAGTCTAACCTGGGCACTAATGCACTCTCGAACACAACCTGAGCCTGGACCTCCTGACCAACACCCAGAAATCTGACCGCACACTGAGCACATAAAAGCCGCCATGGCCTTAGGTCATCATCTCTTCCCTACCTCCGTTTTCAGGCTTCAGAACCGAGACCTTATCTCCAATCACTGCCCTGGGGTGAGTGTGATGCAGAAATCAGAAATCCTCCTTACCCATGGCAAGAACCCTTGTGGTTGGCACGTTGTCCAACGTTCAGTGTAGGAGAAACCAGCATTCACCCTGAGGCCCCGCCCATTCTTTCGTGCGACGAGGGCATACATACGCATTGTGACCCTCAGCATGAGTCCAGTCCTCTAGTAAGTCCTCTCAGTGGCTGGACCATAAGATGTCATAATGGGCTTGACATGTCCCTAGGCCCCAATTTTTAACCAGATTTCTGATTGTCCAGTCGCCCCTCCCCAGGGCTCTACTCTGGAATCCCTCATTTGGTGGGACACCTGAGGTTAAAAAAGAAAACAACAACAACAACAACAACAACAACAACAAAACAGACTTCTTCCAGCCCACAGATTGACCCCAAGTCTTTGGACGAGGCCAAACCACCAGAGAGTAAGACTCGTCCATTTCCCATGAAGTCACCCAGAAATTCCACGACCATGAGTGACATGATATCCAGAGACAAAAACTTGAGCAGGAGCCTCACACTCGCCCTTTTTTCAAATCCCGAAGAGTTCTCCTCATGGTCTGTAGGTCAGTCCTGCCATACCTATGACCCGAAACATAAGCCGAGTTTGTGTTTTCAGACAACTGTCCAAACAGCCCTGGCCTACACAACCTACAGGCTCAGGCCCCTGGAGCCAAACCTGAGGACTGTACTTGCCCTCTCCAAGGGAATTGTGTGTGCCCATTCCAATGGCCACAACCCTTCTAATAGGATAAACCTCCAAAGTCCCTGATCCATCTCAATAGTGGTGGCTTCCCAGGAAAAACAGGGGCAATCTGAGCCCAACTGAGCACCTACCTGCACTCAGACCCATAGACAGATGTCTCCAGAGGTAAAAAAGGAAAGAACAGGCCCCTAGGAACTAATCAGATCCATTGCTTTGGTTTCCAGGCATCTCTCCTCAGAGGCCTGGATATCAAAACAGCATATAGCTGTTTCTTGACTCACCCATCAGAAAACATCTCATCTACACATGGGAAACTTGCACGTTGGAGCTGTGTCAAAGCCTCTGTTTAGGAGAACCCTTTAGGGCCCCAGTGCCACCGCTTCATTCCAAGGTCTCCATAGACACAAAAGCACATTAGGACCCATCCCCAGGGGTGTCCATTTCAACTCAGCGTCCTCGGTTGCTCCCCACAGATCCAGGAGATCTAACCTGTCTTGTTGCTAGGAGACAATTGGAATGCGAGGTGGGCTACCCAGCCATCCATCCTTAGAACCCTGCTCAGAATCATTGGCCTGGACCCAAACAACAGGTCTCAATTGTCCTGCAGAAGACTCTCTGCAGTTTGGAGCTTCTCACAACTCCCATCGTGGGAAAACGCCCATGGCCTCGTGATGCCCCCCCATTCATGAAGGGGCCATCAGGGACAGAAACTCCAACCTGAGCGATCGTCTGATCCTCGCCCTGACTTCAGATGCACGAGATCTCGATTCAGGTCTGTAGATTGTGCCTGCCGTGGCCTCACCCAGAAACCTAAGCCTAGCTTGTGTTCTCAGACTTTGGTCGTCAGACTACTGGCCCACAAGCCCTCCAGTTTGGCAATCCAGAAATACAATGCAGCACCCTGCCCGCCCTCCAGAAGAAAAACATTGTCCTCTGGGGCTACCCAGTAACCCCAAATGAGGATCAACCTGCACCGACCTTGGCTGTACCCCAAATACATAGGCTGGCCAGGGCACTAATGCCCTTTCTGACACAGCCTGAGCCTGGACCCCCTGGCCCCTCCCAGACAGCTGGCCGCACACTGAGCACATCGAGCCGCCGTGGTCTTAGGTCGTCATCTTTTCCCAACCTCGGTTTTCAGGTTTCAGAACCTAGACCTTATCTCCAATCACTGACCAGGGTTGAAGGTGATGCAGAAATCAGAACTCCTTCCCCATGGCAAGAAACTTTGTGGTTGGCATGTTGTCCAACGTTCAGTGTAGTTGAAACCAGTGTGGCCCATGAGGCCCCGCCCATGCTCGCCGGCCACATTGGTCACAAACGCACATTGTGACCCTCAGGCTGAGCCCAGTCCTCAAGTAAGGCCACTCAGTGGCTGGATGAAGAGATAGCATATTGGGCTTGCCTTGCCCCTAGGCCCCAATTTTTAACCATAGTTCGGGTTGTCCCTTCAGTCTTCCCCACGGCTTTGCTTTGGAATTCCTCTTTTGGTGGGAAACCTGAGGAAACAAGACTGAAATGAGTCGTCCCATCCCACAGATTGACGAAAAGCAATTGGGAATCGGGCCAAATCCTCAGAGAGGAAGATTCGTCCATGGCCCATGAGGCCTCCCCGACATTCCACGGCCATCGCTGATACAAAATCCAGAGACAAAAGCCTGAGCAAGCGCCTCAGACTCGCACTTTCTTCATTTCCTGAAGAGTTCTTCACATGGTTTGTAGATCGGGCCTGCCATACGTACGTCCCCAAACCTAAGCTGAGTTTGTGTTTTCAGACTTCTGTCCTCAAAGTCTTGGGCCACACACCCTCCAGGCTGGACCCCGGGAGACACACATTAGGACTGGGACTACCAATCCATGGGAATTCTGCCCATTCCATGGTCCAAAATCATACAAATTAGGAGAAACCTCCAAAGTCCCTGAGGCCATCCCAATAGTGTAGGTCGCCTGGAAAAAAATTGCTCTCTGACACCAGCTGATAATCGACCTCCACTCATACCATAGATGGATGTCCCCAGAGAAGAAGATTGAACCAGAAAGGACTGTAGGCCATAATAGGATCCATTGCTTTGGGTTACAGGCATGTGTCCTCAAAAGCCTGATTCCAATACGAGCATAGGGGTTTTCCTGAGGCACCCATCAGAACTCATCTCGTCTCCACAAGGAAACCTGTGCATGGGAGCCATGTCCAAAGCTTAGGAGAGTACTTCAGGGTCCCGGTGCCACCGCCCCATTCCAAGGCCCTCATGGACACAAAAACACATTAGGACCCATCCTCAGGAAAGTCCATTTCAACTCAGCCATCCCGGTTGCTCCGGCAGAGCCATCAGATCTAAACTGTGTTGTTCCTAGGAGACAATTGGAATGCGAGGCGGGCTTCCCAGGCATCCATCCGCGAATGGTGCTCTGGAGTCATTCCATATGGGATGTCCGGGAGCTGTCCAACAGGTCTCAATTGTCCCGCAGAAGGAATCCTTGAAGGGGGCATCCCACAACTCCCAACGTGGGAAAACCTCAATGGCCCCGAGATTCCGCTCCCTTCATGAAGCGGCCGTCATGCACAGAAACTCCAAACTGAGCCAACGTCTGATCCTTGCCCTGACTTCAGATGCATGAGATATTGGTTCAGATCTGCAGGGGGTACCTTCCGTGCCCTCACCCTGAAACCCAAGTCTAGCTTGTCTTCTCAGACTTCCGTCCTCACACTCCTGGCCCCGAAGCCCTCTAGTTTTTCAATTCCGGACCCACAATGCAGCACACTGCCTGCCCTCTAGAAAAAAAATTATTGCCTCATGAGCTGCCCAGGCACCTTAAATGAGGATAAACCTACACAGCACTCGACGTTACCCAAATTATATAGTCTAACCTGGGCACTAATGCACTGTCGAACACAACCTGAGCCCGGACCTCCTGACCAACACCCAGAAAGCTGACCGCACACTGAGCACATAAAACCCGCCATGGCCTTAGGTCATCATCTCTTCCCTACCTCCGTTTTCAGGCTTCAGAACCGAGACCTTATCTCCAATCACTGCCCAGGGGTGAGTGTGATGCAGAAATCAGAACTCCTCCTTACCCATGGCAAGAACCCTTGTGGTTGGCACGTTGTCCAACGTTCAGTGTAGGAGAAACCAGCATTCACACTGAGGCCCCGCCCATTCTTGCGTGCGACTAGGGCATACATACGCATTGTGACCCTCAGCATGAGTCCTGTCCTCTAGTAAGTCCTCTCAGTGGCTGGACCATTAGATGTCATACTGGGCTTGACATGTCCCTAGACCCCAATTTTTACCAGATTTCTGACTGTCCAGTCGCCCCTCCCCAGGGCTCTACTCTGGAATCCCTCATTTGGTGGGACACCTGAGGTTAAAAAAGAAAACAACAACAACAACAACAAAAAAAAAAAAAAAAAACGGACTTCTTCCAGCCCATAGTTTGACCCCAAACTCTTTGGACGGGGCCAAACCACCAGAGAGTAAGAATCGTCCATTTCCAATGAAGTCACCCAGAAATTCCACGACCATGAGTGTCACGATATCCAGAGACAAAAACTTGAGCAGGAGCCTCACACTCGCCCTTTTTTCAAATTCCGAAGAGTTCTCCTCATGGTCTGTAGGTCAGTCCTGCCATACCTATGACCCGAAACATAAGCCGAGTTTGTGTTTTCAGACAACTGTCCAAACTGCCCTGGCCTACACAACCTTCAGGCTCAAGCCCCTGGAGCCAAACCTGAGGACTATACTTGCCCTCTCCAAGGGAATTGTGTGTGCCCATTCCAATGGCCACAACCCTTCAAATAGGATAAACCTCCAAAGTCCCTGATCCATCTCAATAGTGTTGGCTTCCCAGGAAAAACAGGGGAAATCTGAGCCCAACTGCGCACCTAACTGCACTCAGACCCATAGACAGATGTCTCCAGAGGTAAAAAAGGAAAGAACAGGCCCCTAGGCACTAATCAGATCCATTGCTTTGGTTTCCAGGCATCTCTCCTCAGAGGCCTGGATTTCAAAAGCAGCATATAGCTGTTTCTTGACTCACCCATCAGAAAACATCTCATCTACACATGGGAAACTTGCACGTTGGAGCTGTGTCAAAGCCTCTGTTTAGGAGAACCCTTTAGGGCCCCAGTGCCACCGCTTCATCCCAAGGTCTCCATAGACACAAAAGCACATTAGGACCCATCCCCAGGGGTGTCCATTTCAACTCAGCGTCCTCGGTTGGTCCCCACAGATCCAGGAGATCTATCCTGTCTTGTTGCTAGGAGACAATTGGAATGCGAGGTGGGCTACCCATCCATCCATCCTTAGAACCCTGCTCAGAATCATTGGCCTGGACCCAAACAACAGGTCTCAATTGTTCTGCAGAACACTCTCTGCAGTTTGGAGCTTCTCACAACTCCCATCGTGGGAAAACTCCCATGGCCTCGTGATGCCCCCCCATTCATGAAGGGGCCATCAGGGACAGAAACTCCAACCTGAGCGATCGTCTGATCCTCGCCCTGACTTCAGATGCACGAGATCTCGATTAAGGTCTGTATATTGTGCCTGCCATGGCCTCACCCAGAAACCTAAGCCTAGCTTGTGTTCTCAGACTTTGGTCGTCAGACTACTGGCCCACAAGCCCTCCAGTTTGGCAATCCAGAAATACAATGCAGCACCCTGCCCGCCCTCCAGAAGAAAAACATTGTCCTCTGGGGCTACCCAGTAACCCCCAATGAGGATCAACCTGCACCGACTTTGGCTGTACCCCAAATACATAGGCTGACCAGGGCGCTAATGCCCTTTCTGACACAGGCTTAGCCTGGACCCCTGGCCCCTCCCAGACAGCTGGCCGCACACTGAGCACATCGAGCCACTGTGGACTTAGGTCCTCATCTCTACCCAACATCGGTTTTCAGGTTTCAGAACCTAGACCTTATCTCCAATCACTGACCAGGGTTGAAGGTGATGCAGAAATCAGAACTCCTTCCCCATGGCAAGAAACTTTGTGGTTGGCATGTTGTCCAACGTTCAGTGTAGTTGAAACCAGTGTGGCCCATGAGGCCCCGCCCATGCTCGCCGGCCACATTGGTCACAAACGCACATTGTGACCCTCAGGCTCAGCCCAGTCCTCAAGTAAGGCCACTCAGTGGCTGGATGAAGAGATAGCATATTGGGCTTGCCTTGCCCCTAGGCCCCAATTTTTAACCATAGTTCGGGTTGTCCCTTCAGTCTTCCCCACGGCTTTGCTTTGGAATTCCACTTTTGGTGGGAAACCTGAGGAAACAAGACTGAAATGAGTCGTCCCATCCCACAGATTGACGAAAAGCAATTGGAATCGGGCCAAATCCTCAGAGAGGAAGATTCGTCCATGGCCCATGAGGCCTCCCCGACATTCCACGGCCATCGCTGATACAAAATCCAGAGACAAAAGCCTGAGCAAGCGCCTCAGACTCGCACTTTCTTCATTTCCTGAAGAGTTCTTCACATGGTTTGTAGATCGGGCCTGCCATACGTACGTCCCCAAACCTAAGCTGAGTTTGTGTTTTCAGACTTCTGTCCTCAAAGTCTTGGGCCACACACCCTCCAGGCTGGACCCCGGGAGACACTCATTAGGACTGGGACTACCAATCCATGGGAATTCTGCCCATTCCATGGTCCAAAATCATACAAATTAGGAGAAACCTCCAAAGTCCCTGAGGCCATCCCAATAGTGTAGGTCGCCTGGAAAAAAATTGCTCTCTGACACCAGCTGATAATCGACCTCCACTCATACCATAGATGGATGTCCCCAGAGAAGAAGATTGAACCAGAAAGGACTGTAGGCCATAATAGGATCCATTGATTTGGGTTACAGGCATGTGTCCTCAAAAGCCTGATTCCAATACGAGCATAGGGGTTTTCCTGAGGCACCCATTAGAACTCATCTCGTCTCCACAAGGAAACCTGTGCATGGGAGCCATGTCCAAAGCTTAGGAGAGTACTTCAGGGTCCCGGTGCCACCGCCCCATTCCAAGGCCCTCATGGACACAAAAACACATTAGGACCCATCCTCAGGAAAGTCCATTTCAACTCAGCCATCCCGGTTGCTCCGGCAGAGCCATCAGATCTAAACTGTGTTGTTGCTAGGAGACAATTGGAATGCGAGGCGGGCTTCCCAGGCATCCATCCGCGAATGGTGCTCTGGAGTCATTCCATATGGGATGTCCTGGAGCTGTCCAACAGGTCTCAATTGTCCCGCAGAAGGAATCCTTGAAGGGGGCATCCCACAACTCCCAACGTGGGAAAACCTCAATGGCCCCGAGATTCCGCTCCCTTCATGAAGCGGCCGTCATGCACAGAAACTCCAAACTGAGCCAACGTCTGATCCTTGCCCTGACTTCAGATGCATGAGATATTGGTTCAGATCTGCAGGGGGTACCTTCCGTGCCCTCACCCTGAAACCCAAGTCTAGCTTGTCTTCTCAGACTTCCGTCCTCACACTCCTGGCCCCGAAGCCCTCTAGTTTTTCAATTCCGGACCCACAATGCAGCACACTGCCTGCCCTCTAGAAAAAAAATTATTGCCTCATGAGCTGCCCAGGCACCTTAAATGAGGATAAACCTACACAGCACTCGACGTTACCCAAATTATATAGTCTAACCTGGGCACTAATGCACTGTCGAACACAACCTGAGCCCGGACCTCCTGACCAACACCCAGAAAGCTGACCGCACACTGAGCACATAAAACCCGCCATGGCCTTAGGTCATCATCTCTTCCCTACCTCCGTTTTCAGGCTTCAGAACCGAGACCTTATCTCCAATCACTGCCCAGGGGTGAGTGTGATGCAGAAATCAGAACTCCTCCTTACCCATGGCAAGAACCCTTGTGGTTGGCACGTTGTCCAACGTTCAGTGTAGGAGAAACCAGCATTCACACTGAGGCCCCGCCCATTCTTGCGTGCGACTAGGGCATACATACGCATTGTGACCCTCAGCATGAGTCCTGTCCTCTAGTAAGTCCTCTCAGTGGCTGGACCATTAGATGTCATACTGGGCTTGACATGTCCCTAGACCCCAATTTTTACCAGATTTCTGACTGTCCAGTCGCCCCTCCCCAGGGCTCTACTCTGGAATCCCTCATTTGGTGGGACACCTGAGGTTAAAAAAGAAAACAACAACAACAACAACAAAAAAAAAAAAAAAACGGACTTCTTCCAGCCCATAGTTTGACCCCAAACTCTTTGGACGGAGCCAAACCACCAGAGAGTAAGAATCGTCCATTTCCAATGAAGTCACCCAGAAATTCCACGACCATGAGTGTCACGATATCCAGAGACAAAAACTTGAGCAGGAGCCTCACACTCGCCCTTTTTTCAAATTCCGAAGAGTTCTCCTCATGGTCTGTAGGTCAGTCCTGCCATACCTATGACCCGAAACATAAGCCGAGTTTGTGTTTTCAGACAACTGTCCAAACAGCCCTGGCCTACACAACCTTCAGGCTCAGGCCCCTGGAGCCAAACCTGAGGACTATACTTGCCCTCTCCAAGGGAATTGTGTGTGCCCATTCCAATGGCCACAACCCTTCAAATAGGATAAACCTCCAAAGTCCCTGATCCATCTCAATAGTGTTGGCTTCCCAGGAAAAACAGGGGAAATCTGAGCCCAACTGCGCACCTACCTGCACTCAGACCCATAGACAGATGTCTCCAGAGGTAAAAAGGAAAGAACAGGCCCCTAGGCACTAATCAGATCCATTGCTTTGGTTTCCAGGCATCTCTCCTCAGAGGCCTGGATTTCAAAAGCAGCATATAGCTGTTTCTTGACTCACCCATCAGAAAACATCTCATCTACACATGGGAAACTTGCACGTTGGAGCTGTGTCAAAGCCTCTGTTTAGGAGAACCCTTTAGGGCCCCAGTGCCACCGCTTCATCCCAAGGTCTCCATAGACACAAAAGCACATTAGGACCCATCCCCAGGGGTGTCCATTTCAACTCAGCGTCCTCGGTTGGTCCCCACAGATCCAGGAGATCTATCCTGTCTTGTTGCTAGGAGACAATTGGAATGCGAGGTGGGCTACCCATCCATCCATCCTTAGAACCCTGCTCAGAATCATTGGCCTGGACCCAAACAACAGGTCTCAATTGTTCTGCAGAACACTCTCTGCAGTTTGGAGCTTCTCACAACTCCCATCGTGGGAAAACTCCCATGGCCTCGTGATGCCCCCCCATTCATGAAGGGGCCATCAGGGACAGAAACTCCAACCTGAGCGATCGTCTGATCCTCGCCCTGACTTCAGATGCACGAGATCTCGATTAAGGTCTGTATATTGTGCCTGCCATGGCCTCACCCAGAAACCTAAGCCTAGCTTGTGTTCTCAGACTTTGGTCGTCAGACTACTGGCCCACAAGCCCTCCAGTTTGGCAATCCAGAAATACAATGCAGCACCCTGCCCGCCCTCCAGAAGAAAAACATTGTCCTCTGGGGCTACCCAGTAACCCCCAATGAGGATCAACCTGCACCGACTTTGGCTGTACCCCAAATACATAGGCTGACCAGGGCGCTAATGCCCTTTCTGACACAGGCTTAGCCTGGACCCCTGGCCCCTCCCAGACAGCTGGCCGCACACTGAGCACATCGAGCCACTGTGGACTTAGGTCCTCATCTCTACCCAACATCGGTTTTCAGGTTTCAGAACCTAGACCTTATCTCCAATCACTGACCAGGGTTGAAGGTGATGCAGAAATCAGAACTCCTTCCCCATGGCAAGAAACTTTGTGGTTGGCATGTTGTCCAACGTTCAGTGTAGTTGAAACCAGTGTGGCCCATGAGGCCCCGCCCATGCTCGCCGGCCACATTGGTCACAAACGCACATTGTGACCCTCAGGCTCAGCCCAGTCCTCAAGTAAGGCCACTCAGTGGCTGGATGAAGAGATAGCATATTGGGCTTGCCTTGCCCCTAGGCCCCAATTTTTAACCATAGTTCGGGTTGTCCCTTCAGTCTTCCCCACGGCTTTGCTTTGGAATTCCTCTTTTGGTGGGAAACCTGAGGAAACAAGACTGAAATGAGTCGTCCCATCCCACAGATTGACGAAAAGCAATTGGGAATCGGGCCAAATCCTCAGAGAGGAAGATTCGTCCATGGCCCATGAGGCCTCCCCGACATTCCACGGCCATCGCTGATACAAAATCCAGAGACAAAAGCCTGAGCAAGCGCCTCAGACTCGCACTTTCTTCATTTCCTGAAGAGTTCTTCACATGGTTTGTAGATCGGGCCTGCCATACGTACGTCCCCAAACCTAAGCTGAGTTTGTGTTTTCAGACTTCTGTCCTCAAAGTCTTGGGCCACACACCCTCCAGGCTGGACCCCGGGAGACACACATTAGGACTGGGACTACCAATCCATGGGAATTCTGCCCATTCCATGGTCCAAAATCATACAAATTAGGAGAAACCTCCAAAGTCCCTGAGGCCATCCCAATAGTGTAGGTCGCCTGGAAAAAAATTGCTCTCTGACACCAGCTGATAATCGACCTCCACTCATACCATAGATGGATGTCCCCAGAGAAGAAGATTGAACCAGAAAGGACTGTAGGCCATAATAGGATCCATTGCTTTGGGTTACAGGCATGTGTCCTCAAAAGCCTGATTCCAATACGAGCATAGGGGTTTTCCTGAGGCACCCATCAGAACTCATCTCGTCTCCACAAGGAAACCTGTGCATGGGAGCCATGTCCAAAGCTTAGGAGAGTACTTCAGGGTCCCGGTGCCACCGCCCCATTCCAAGGCCCTCATGGACACAAAAACACATTAGGACCCATCCTCAGGAAAGTCCATTTCAACTCAGCCATCCCGGTTGCTCCGGCAGAGCCATCAGATCTAAACTGTGTTGTTGCTAGGAGACAATTGGAATGCGAGGCGGGCTTCCCAGGCATCCATCCGCGAACGGTGCTCTGGAGTCATTCCATATGGGATGTCCGGGAGCTGTCCAACAGGTCTCAATTGTCCCGCAGAAGGAATCCTTGAAGGGGGCATCCCACAACTCCCAACGTGGGAAAACCTCAATGGCCCCGAGATTCCGCTCCCTTCATGAAGCGGCCGTCATGCACAGAAACTCCAAACTGAGCCAACGTCTGATCCTTGCCCTGACTTCAGATGCATGAGATATTGGTTCAGATCTTCAGGGGGTACCTTCCGTGCCCTCACCCTGAAACCCAAGTCTAGCTTGTCTTCTCAGACTTCCGTCCTCACACTCCTGGCCCCGAAGCCCTCTAGTTTTTCAATTCTGGACGCACAATGCAGCACACTGCCTGCCCTCTAGAAAAAAAATTATTGCCTCATGAGCTGCCCAGGCACCTTAAATGAGGATAAACCTACACAGCACTCGACGTTACCCAAATTATATAGTCTAACCTGGGCACTAATGCACTGTCGAACACAACCTGAGCCCGGACCTCCTGACCAACACCCAGAAAGCTGACCGCACACTGAGCACATAAAACCCGCCATGGCCTTAGGTCATCATCTCTTCCCTACCTCCGTTTTCAGGCTTCAGAACCGAGACCTTATCTCCAATCACTGCCCAGGGGTGAGTGTGATGCAGAAATCAGAACTCCTCCTTACCCATGGCAAGAACCCTTGTGGTTGGCACGTTGTCCAACGTTCAGTGTAGGAGAAACCAGCATTCACACTGAGGCCCCGCCCATTCTTGCGTGCGACTAGGGCATACATACGCATTGTGACCCTCAGCATGAGTCCTGTCCTCTAGTAAGTCCTCTCAGTGGCTGGACCATTAGATGTCATACTGGGCTTGACATGTCCCTAGACCCCAATTTTTACCAGATTTCTGACTGTCCAGTCGCCCCTCCCCAGGGCTCTACTCTGGAATCCCTCATTTGGTGGGACACCTGAGGTTAAAAAAGAAAACAACAACAAAACAACAACAAAAAAAAAAACGGACTTCTTCCAGCCCATAGATTGACCCCAAACTCTTTGGACGGAGCCAAACCACCAGAGAGTAAGAATCGTCCATTTCCAATGAAGTCACCCAGAAATTCCACGACCATGAGTGTCACGATATCCAGAGTCAAAAACTTGAGCAGGAGCCTCACACTCGCCCTTTTTTCAAATTCCGAAGAGTTCTCCTCATGGTCTGTAGGTCAGTCCTGCCATACCTATGACCCGAAACATAAGCCGAGTTTGTGTTTTCAGACAACTGTCCAAACAGCCCTGGCCTACACAACCTTCAGGCTCAGGCCCCTGGAGCCAAACCTGAGGACTATACTTGCCCTCTCCAAGGGAATTGTGTGTGCCCATTCCAATGGCCACAACCCTTCAAATAGGATAAACCTCCAAAGTCCCTGATCCATCTCAATAGTGTTGGCTTCCCAGGAAAAACAGGGGAAATCTGAGCCCAACTGCGCACCTACCTGCACTCAGACCCATAGACAGATGTCTCCAGAGGTAAAAAGGAAAGAACAGGCCCCTAGGCACTAATCAGATCCATTGCTTTGGTTTCCAGGCATCTCTCCTCAGAGGCCTGGATTTCAAAAGCAGCATATAGCTGTTTCTTGACTCACCCATCAGAAAACATCTCATCTACACATGGGAAACTTGCACGTTGGAGCTGTGTCAAAGCCTCTGTTTAGGAGAACCCTTTAGGGCCCCAGTGCCACCGCTTCATTCCAAGGTCTCCATAGACACAAAAGCACATTAGGACCCATCCCCAGGGGTGTCCATTTCAACTCAGCGTCCTCGGTTGGTCCCCACAGATCCAGGAGATCTATCCTGTCTTGTTGCTAGGAGACAATTGGAATGCGAGGTGGGCTACCCATCCATCCATCCTTAGAACCCTGCTCAGAATCATTGGCCTGGACCCAAACAACAGGTCTCAATTGTTCTGCAGAACACTCTCTGCAGTTTGGAGCTTCTCACAACTCCCATCGTGGGAAAACCCCCATGGCCTCGTGATGCCCCCCCATTCATGAAGGGGCCATCAGGGACAGAAACTCCAACCTGAGCGATCGTCTGATCCTCGCCCTGACTTCAGATGCACGAGATCTCGATTAAGGTCTGTATATTGTGCCTGCCATGGCCTCACCCAGAAACCTAAGCCTAGCTTGTGTTCTCAGACTTTGGTCGTCAGACTACTGGCCCACAAGCCCTCCAGTTTGGCAATCCAGAAATACAATGCAGCACCCTGCCCGCCCTCCAGAAGAAAAACATTGTCCTCTGGGGCTACCCAGTAACCCCCAATGAGGATCAACCTGCACCGACTTTGGCTGTACCCCAAATACATAGGCTGACCAGGGCGCTAATGCCCTTTCTGACACAGGCTTAGCCTGGACCCCTGGCCCCTCCCAGACAGCTGGCCGCACACTGAGCACATCGAGCCACTGTGGACTTAGGTCCTCATCTCTACCCAACATCGGTTTTCAGGTTTCAGAACCTAGACCTTATCTCCAATCACTGACCAGGGTTGAAGGTGATGCAGAAATCAGAACTCCTTCCCCATGGCAAGAAACTTTGTGGTTGGCATGTTGTCCAACGTTCAGTGTAGTTGAAACCAGTGTGGCCCATGAGGCCCCGCCCATGCTCGCCGGCCACATTGGTCACAAACGCACATTGTGACCCTCAGGCTCAGCCCAGTCCTCAAGTAAGGCCACTCAGTGGCTGGATGAAGAGATAGCATATTGGGCTTGCCTTGCCCCTAGGCCCCAATTTTTAACCATAGTTCGGGTTGTCCCTTCAGTCTTCCCCACGGCTTTGCTTTGGAATTCCTCTTTTGGTGGGAAACCTGAGGAAACAAGACTGAAATGAGTCGTCCCATCCCACAGATTGACGAAAAGCAATTGGGAATCGGGCCAAATCCTCAGAGAGGAAGATTCGTCCATGGCCCATGAGGCCTCCCCGACATTCCACGGCCATCGCTGATACAAAATCCAGAGACAAAAGCCTGAGCAAGCGCCTCAGACTCGCACTTTCTTCATTTCCTGAAGAGTTCTTCACATGGTTTGTAGATCGGGCCTGCCATACGTACGTCCCCAAACCTAAGCTGAGTTTGTGTTTTCAGACTTCTGTCCTCAAAGTCTTGGGCCACACACCCTCCAGGCTGGACCCCGGGAGACACACATTAGGACTGGGACTACCAATCCATGGGAATTCTGCCCATTCCATGGTCCAAAATCATACAAATTAGGAGAAACCTCCAAAGTCCCTGAGGCCATCCCAATAGTGTAGGTCGCCTGGAAAAAAATTGCTCTCTGACACCAGCTGATAATCGACCTCCACTCATACCATAGATGGATGTCCCCAGAGAAGAAGATTGAACCAGAAAGGACTGTAGGCCATAATAGGATCCATTGCTTTGGGTTACAGGCATGTGTCCTCAAAAGCCTGATTCCAATACGAGCATAGGGGTTTTCCTGAGGCACCCATCAGAACTCATCTCGTCTCCACAAGGAAACCTGTGCATGGGAGCCATGTCCAAAGCTTAGGAGAGTACTTCAGGGTCCCGGTGCCACCGCCCCATTCCAAGGCCCTCATGGACACAAAAACACATTAGGACCCATCCTCAGGAAAGTCCATTTCAACTCAGCCATCCCGGTTGCTCCGGCAGAGCCATCAGATCTAAACTGTGTTGTTGCTAGGAGACAATTGGAATGCGAGGCGGGCTTCCCAGGCATCCATCCGCGAACGGTGCTCTGGAGTCATTCCATATGGGATGTCCGGGAGCTGTCCAACAGGTCTCAATTGTCCCGCAGAAGGAATCCTTGAAGGGGGCATCCCACAACTCCCAACGTGGGAAAACCTCAATGGCCCCGAGATTCCGCTCCCTTCATGAAGCGGCCGTCATGCACAGAAACTCCAAACTGAGCCAACGTCTGATCCTTGCCCTGACTTCAGATGCATGAGATATTGGTTCAGATCTTCAGGGGGTACCTTCCGTGCCCTCACCCTGAAACCCAAGTCTAGCTTGTCTTCTCAGACTTCCGTCCTCACACTCCTGGCCCCGAAGCCCTCTAGTTTTTCAATTCTGGACGCACAATGCAGCACACTGCCTGCCCTCTAGAAAAAAAATTATTGCCTCATGAGCTGCCCAGGCACCTTAAATGAGGATAAACCTACACAGCACTCGACGTTACCCAAATTATATAGTCTAACCTGGGCACTAATGCACTGTCGAACACAACCTGAGCCCGGACCTCCTGACCAACACCCAGAAAGCTGACCGCACACTGAGCACATAAAACCCGCCATGGCCTTAGGTCATCATCTCTTCCCTACCTCCGTTTTCAGGCTTCAGAACCGAGACCTTATCTCCAATCACTGCCCAGGGGTGAGTGTGATGCAGAAATCAGAACTCCTCCTTACCCATGGCAAGAACCCTTGTGGTTGGCACGTTGTCCAACGTTCAGTGTAGGAGAAACCAGCATTCACACTGAGGCCCCGCCCATTCTTGCGTGCGACTAGGGCATACATACGCATTGTGACCCTCAGCATGAGTCCTGTCCTCTAGTAAGTCCTCTCAGTGGCTGGACCATTAGATGTCATACTGGGCTTGACATGTCCCTAGACCCCAATTTTTACCAGATTTCTGACTGTCCAGTCGCCCCTCCCCAGGGCTCTACTCTGGAATCCCTCATTTGGTGGGACACCTGAGGTTAAAAAAGAAAACAACAACAACAACAACAACAAAAAAAAAAACGGACTTCTTCCAGCCCATAGATTGACCCCAAACTCTTTGGACGGGGCCAAACCACCAGAGAGTAAGAATCGTCCATTTCCAATGAAGTCACCCAGAAATTCCACGACCATGAGTGTCACGATATCCAGAGTCAAAAACTTGAGCAGGAGCCTCACACTCGCCCTTTTTTCAAATTCCGAAGAGTTCTCCTCATGGTCTGTAGGTCAGTCCTGCCATACCTATGACCCGAAACATAAGCCGAGTTTGTGTTTTCAGACAACTGTCCAAACAGCCCTGGCCTACACAACCTTCAGGCTCAGGCCCCTGGAGCCAAACCTGAGGACTATACTTGCCCTCTCCAAGGGAATTGTGTGTGCCCATTCCAATGGCCACAACCCTTCAAATAGGATAAACCTCCAAAGTCCCTGATCCATCTCAATAGTGTTGGCTTCCCAGGAAAAACAGGGGAAATCTGAGCCCAACTGCGCACCTACCTGCACTCAGACCCATAGACAGATGTCTCCAGAGGTAAAAAGGAAAGAACAGGCCCCTAGGCACTAATCAGATCCATTGCTTTGGTTTCCAGGCATCTCTCCTCAGAGGCCTGGATTTCAAAAGCAGC
This sequence comes from Mustela nivalis, assembly GCF_964662115.1. Classification (NCBI taxonomy): domain Eukaryota; kingdom Metazoa; phylum Chordata; class Mammalia; order Carnivora; family Mustelidae; genus Mustela; species Mustela nivalis. The sequence continues at coordinate 35,086 of NW_028134829.1, read as the reverse complement.
ATATAGCTGTTTCTTGACTCACCCATCAGAAAACATCTCATCTACACATGGGAAACTTGCACGTTGGAGCTGTGTCAAAGCCTCTGTTTAGGAGAACCCTTTAGGGCCCCAGTGCCACCGCTTCATTCCAAGGTCTCCATAGACACAAAAGCACATTAGGACCCATCCCCAGGGGTGTCCATTTCAACTCAGCGTCCTCGGTTGGTCCCCACAGATCCAGGAGATCTATCCTGTCTTGTTGCTAGGAGACAATTGGAATGCGAGGTGGGCTACCCATCCATCCATCCTTAGAACCCTGCTCAGAATCATTGGCCTGGACCCAAACAACAGGTCTCAATTGTTCTGCAGAACACTCTCTGCAGTTTGGAGCTTCTCACAACTCCCATCGTGGGAAAACCCCCATGGCCTCGTGATGCCCCCCCATTCATGAAGGGGCCATCAGGGACAGAAACTCCAACCTGAGCGATCGTCTGATCCTCGCCCTGACTTCAGATGCACGAGATCTCGATTAAGGTCTGTATATTGTGCCTGCCATGGCCTCACCCAGAAACCTAAGCCTAGCTTGTGTTCTCAGACTTTGGTCGTCAGACTACTGGCCCACAAGCCCTCCAGTTTGGCAATCCAGAAATACAATGCAGCACCCTGCCCGCCCTCCAGAAGAAAAACATTGTCCTCTGGGGCTACCCAGTAACCCCCAATGAGGATCAACCTGCACCGACTTTGGCTGTACCCCAAATACATAGGCTGACCAGGGCGCTAATGCCCTTTCTGACACAGGCTTAGCCTGGACCCCTGGCCCCTCCCAGACAGCTGGCCGCACACTGAGCACATCGAGCCACTGTGGACTTAGGTCCTCATCTCTACCCAACATCGGTTTTCAGGTTTCAGAACCTAGACCTTATCTCCAATCACTGACCAGGGTTGAAGGTGATGCAGAAATCAGAACTCCTTCCCCATGGCAAGAAACTTTGTGGTTGGCATGTTGTCCAACGTTCAGTGTAGTTGAAACCAGTGTGGCCCATGAGGCCCCGCCCATGCTCGCCGGCCACATTGGTCACAAACGCACATTGTGACCCTCAGGCTCAGCCCAGTCCTCAAGTAAGGCCACTCAGTGGCTGGATGAAGAGATAGCATATTGGGCTTGCCTTGCCCCTAGGCCCCAATTTTTAACCATAGTTCGGGTTGTCCCTTCAGTCTTCCCCACGGCTTTGCTTTGGAATTCCTCTTTTGGTGGGAAACCTGAGGAAACAAGACTGAAATGAGTCGTCCCATCCCACAGATTGACGAAAAGCAATTGGGAATCGGGCCAAATCCTCAGAGAGGAAGATTCGTCCATGGCCCATGAGGCCTCCCCGACATTCCACGGCCATCGCTGATACAAAATCCAGAGACAAAAGCCTGAGCAAGCGCCTCAGACTCGCACTTTCTTCATTTCCTGAAGAGTTCTTCACATGGTTTGTAGATCGGGCCTGCCATACGTACGTCCCCAAACCTAAGCTGAGTTTGTGTTTTCAGACTTCTGTCCTCAAAGTCTTGGGCCACACACCCTCCAGGCTGGACCCCGGGAGACACTCATTAGGACTGGGACTACCAATCCATGGGAATTCTGCCCATTCCATGGTCCAAAATCATACAAATTAGGAGAAACCTCCAAAGTCCCTGAGGCCATCCCAATAGTGTAGGTCGCCTGGAAAAAAATTGCTCTCTGACACCAGCTGATAATCGACCTCCACTCATACCATAGATGGATGTCCCCAGAGAAGAAGATTGAACCAGAAAGGACTGTAGGCCATAATAGGATCCATTGATTTGGGTTACAGGCATGTGTCCTCAAAAGCCTGATTCCAATACGAGCATAGGGGTTTTCCTGAGGCACCCATCAGAACTCATCTCGTCTCCACAAGGAAACCTGTGCATGGGAGCCATGTCCAAAGCTTAGGAGAGTACTTCAGGGTCCCGGTGCCACCGCCCCATTCCAAGGCCCTCATGGACACAAAAACACATTAGGACCCATCCTCAGGAAAGTCCATTTCAACTCAGCCATCCCGGTTGCTCCGGCAGAGCCATCAGATCTAAACTGTGTTGTTGCTAGGAGACAATTGGAATGCGAGGCGGGCTTCCCAGGCATCCATCCGCGAATGGTGCTCTGGAGTCATTCCATATGGGATGTCCTGGAGCTGTCCAACAGGTCTCAATTGTCCCGCAGAAGGAATCCTTGAAGGGGGCATCCCACAACTCCCAACGTGGGAAAACCTCAATGGCCCCGAGATTCCGCTCCCTTCATGAAGCGGCCGTCATGCACAGAAACTCCAAACTGAGCCAACGTCTGATCCTTGCCCTGACTTCAGATGCATGAGATATTGGTTCAGATCTGCAGGGGGTACCTTCCGTGCCCTCACCCTGAAACCCAAGTCTAGCTTGTCTTCTCAGACTTCCGTCCTCACACTCCTGGCCCCGAAGCCCTCTAGTTTTTCAATTCCGGACCCACAATGCAGCACACTGCCTGCCCTCTAGAAAAAAAATTATTGCCTCATGAGCTGCCCAGGCACCTTAAATGAGGATAAACCTACACAGCACTCGACGTTACCCAAATTATATAGTCTAACCTGGGCACTAATGCACTGTCGAACACAACCTGAGCCCGGACCTCCTGACCAACACCCAGAAAGCTGACCGCACACTGAGCACATAAAACCCGCCATGGCCTTAGGTCATCATCTCTTCCCTACCTCCGTTTTCAGGCTTCAGAACCGAGACCTTATCTCCAATCACTGCCCAGGGGTGAGTGTGATGCAGAAATCAGAACTCCTCCTTACCCATGGCAAGAACCCTTGTGGTTGGCACGTTGTCCAACGTTCAGTGTAGGAGAAACCAGCATTCACACTGAGGCCCCGCCCATTCTTGCGTGCGACTAGGGCATACATACGCATTGTGACCCTCAGCATGAGTCCTGTCCTCTAGTAAGTCCTCTCAGTGGCTGGACCATTAGATGTCATACTGGGCTTGACATGTCCCTAGACCCCAATTTTTACCAGATTTCTGACTGTCCAGTCGCCCCTCCCCAGGGCTCTACTCTGGAATCCCTCATTTGGTGGGACACCTGAGGTTAAAAAAGAAAACAACAACAACAACAACAACAACAACAACAAAACGGACTTCTTCCAGCCCATAGATTGACCCCAAACTCTTTGGACGGCCCAAACCACCAGAGAGTAAGAATCGTCCATTTCCAATGAAGTCACCCAGAAATTCCACGACCATGAGTGTCACGATATCCAGAGACAAAAACTTGAGCAGGAGCCTCACACTCGCCCTTTTTTCAAATTCCGAAGAGTTCTCCTCATGGTCTGTAGGTCAGTCCTGCCATACCTATGACCCGAAACATAAGCCGAGTTTGTGTTTTCAGACAACTGTCCAAACAGCCCTGGCCTACACAACCTTCAGGCTCAGGCCCCTGGAGCCAAACCTGAGGACTATACTTGCCCTCTCCAAGGGAATTGTGTGTGCCCATTCCAATGGCCACAACCCTTCAAATAGGATAAACCTCCAAAGTCCCTGATCCATCTCAATAGTGTTGGCTTCCCAGGAAAAACGGGAAATCTGAGCCCAACTGCGCACCTACCTGCACTCAGACCCATAGACAGATGTCTCCAGAGGTAAAAAGGAAAGAACAGGCCCCTAGGCACTAATCAGATCCATTGCTTTGGTTTCCAGGCATCTCTCCTCAGAGGCCTGGATTTCAAAAGCAGCATATAGCTGTTTCTTGACTCACCCATCAGAAAACATCTCATCTACACATGGGAAACTTGCACGTTGGAGCTGTGTCAAAGCCTCTGTTTAGGAGAACCCTTTAGGGCCCCAGTGCCACCGCTTCATTCCAAGGTCTCCATAGACACAAAAGCACATTAGGACCCATCCCCAGGGGTGTCCATTTCAACTCAGCGTCCTCGGTTGGTCCCCACAGATCCAGGAGATCTATCCTGTCTTGTTGCTAGGAGACAATTGGAATGCGAGGTGGGCTACCCATCCATCCATCCTTAGAACCCTGCTCAGAATCATTGGCCTGGACCCAAACAACAGGTCTCAATTGTTCTGCAGAACACTCTCTGCAGTTTGGAGCTTCTCACAACTCCCATCGTGGGAAAACTCCCATGGCCTCGTGATGCCCCCCCATTCATGAAGGGGCCATCAGGGACAGAAACTCCAACCTGAGCGATCGTCTGATCCTCGCCCTGACTTCAGATGCACGAGATCTCGATTAAGGTCTGTATATTGTGCCTGCCATGGCCTCACCCAGAAACCTAAGCCTAGCTTGTGTTCTCAGACTTTGGTCGTCAGACTACTGGCCCACAAGCCCTCCAGTTTGGCAATCCAGAAATACAATGCAGCACCCTGCCCGCCCTCCAGAAGAAAAACATTGTCCTCTGGGGCTACCCAGTAACCCCCAATGAGGATCAACCTGCACCGACTTTGGCTGTACCCCAAATACATAGGCTGACCAGGGCGCTAATGCCCTTTCTGACACAGGCTTAGCCTGGACCCCTGGCCCCTCCCAGACAGCTGGCCGCACACTGAGCACATCGAGCCACTGTGGACTTAGGTCCTCATCTCTACCCAACATCGGTTTTCAGGTTTCAGAACCTAGACCTTATCTCCAATCACTGACCAGGGTTGAAGGTGATGCAGAAATCAGAACTCCTTCCCCATGGCAAGAAACTTTGTGGTTGGCATGTTGTCCAACGTTCAGTGTAGTTGAAACCAGTGTGGCCCATGAGGCCCCGCCCATGCTCGCCGGCCACATTGGTCACAAACGCACATTGTGACCCTCAGGCTCAGCCCAGTCCTCAAGTAAGGCCACTCAGTGGCTGGATGAAGAGATAGCATATTGGGCTTGCCTTGCCCCTAGGCCCCAATTTTTAACCATAGTTCGGGTTGTCCCTTCAGTCTTCCCCACGGCTTTGCTTTGGAATTCCTCTTTTGGTGGGAAACCTGAGGAAACAAGACTGAAATGAGTCGTTCCATCCCACAGATTGACGAAAAGCAATTGGGAATCGGGCCAAATCCTCAGAGAGGAAGATTCGTCCATGGCCCATGAGGCCTCCCCGACATTCCACGGCCATCGCTGATACAAAATCCAGAGACAAAAGCCTGAGCAAGCGCCTCAGACTCGCACTTTCTTCATTTCCTGAAGAGTTCTTCACATGGTTTGTAGATCGGGCCTGCCATACGTACGTCCCCAAACCTAAGCTGAGTTTATGTTTTCAGACTTCTGTCCTCAAAGTCTTGGGCCACACACCCTCCAGGCTGGACCCCGGGAGACACACATTAGGACTGGGACTACCAATCCATGGGAATTCTGCCCATTCCATGGTCCAAAATCATACAAATTAGGAGAAACCTCCAAAGTCCCTGAGGCCATCCCAATAGTGTAGGTCGCCTGGAAAAAAATTGCTCTCTGACACCAGCTGATAATCGACCTCCACTCATACCATAGATGGATGTCCCCAGAGAAGAAGATTGAACCAGAAAGGACTGTAGGCCATAATAGGATCCATTGATTTGGGTTACAGGCATGTGTCCTCAAAAGCCTGATTCCAATACGAGCATAGGGGTTTTCCTGAGGCACCCATCAGAACTCATCTCGTCTCCACAAGGAAACCTGTGCATGGGAGCCATGTCCAAAGCTTAGGAGAGTACTTCAGGGTCCCGGTGCCACCGCCCCATTCCAAGGCCCTCATGGACACAAAAACACATTAGGACCCATCCTCAGGAAAGTCCATTTCAACTCAGCCATCCCGGTTGCTCCGGCAGAGCCATCAGATCTAAACTGTGTTGTTGCTAGGAGACAATTGGAATGCGAGGCGGGCTTCCCAGGCATCCATCCGCGAACGGTGCTCTGGAGTCATTCCATATGGGATGTCCGGGAGCTGTCCAACAGGTCTCAATTGTCCCGCAGAAGGAATCCTTGAAGGGGGCATCCCACAACTCCCAACGTGGGAAAACCTCAATGGCCCCGAGATTCCGCTCCCTTCATGAAGCGGCCGTCATGCACAGAAACTCCAAACTGAGCCAACGTCTGATCCTTGCCCTGACTTCAGATGCATGAGATATTGGTTCAGATCTTCAGGGGGTACCTTCCGTGCCCTCACCCTGAAACCCAAGTCTAGCTTGTCTTCTCAGACTTCCGTCCTCACACTCCTGGCCCCGAAGCCCTCTAGTTTTTCAATTCTGGACCCACAATGCAGCACACTGCCTGCCCTCTAGAAAAAAAATTATTGCCTCATGAGCTGCCCAGGCACCTTAAATGAGGATAAACCTACACAGCACTCGACGTTACCCAAATTATATAGTCTAACCTGGGCACTAATGCACTGTCGAACACAACCTGAGCCCGGACCTCCTGACCAACACCCAGAAAGCTGACCGCACACTGAGCACATAAAACCCGCCATGGCCTTAGGTCATCATCTCTTCCCTACCTCCGTTTTCAGGCTTCAGAACCGAGACCTTATCTCCAATCACTGCCCAGGGGTGAGTGTGATGCAGAAATCAGAACTCCTCCTTACCCATGGCAAGAACCCTTGTGGTTGGCACGTTGTCCAACGTTCAGTGTAGGAGAAACAAGCATTCACACTGAGGCCCCGCCCATTCTTGCGTGCGACTAGGGCATACATACGCATTGTGACCCTCAGCATGAGTCCTGTCCTCTAGTAAGTCCTCTCAGTGGCTTGTCCATTAGATGTCATACTGGGCTTGACATGTCCCTAGACCCCAATTTTTACCAGATTTCTGACTGTCCAGTCGCCCCTCCCCAGGGCTCTACTCTGGAATCCCTCATTTGGTGGGACACCTGAGGTTAAAAAAGAAAACAACAACAACAACAACAACAAAAAAAAAACGGACTTCTTCCAGCCCATAGATTGACCCCAAACTCTTTGGACGGGGCCAAACCACCAGAGAGTAAGAATCGTCCATTTCCAATGAAGTCACCCAGAAATTCCACGACCATGAGTGTCACGATATCCAGAGTCAAAAACTTGAGCAGGAGCCTCACACTCGCCCTTTTTTCAAATTCCGAAGAGTTCTCCTCATGGTCTGTAGGTCAGTCCTGCCATACCTATGACCCGAAACATAAGCCGAGTTTGTGTTTTCAGACAACTGTCCAAACAGCCCTGGCCTACACAACCTTCAGGCTCAGGCCCCTGGAGCCAAACCTGAGGACTATACTTGCCCTCTCCAAGGGAATTGTGTGTGCCCATTCCAATGGCCACAACCCTTCAAATAGGATAAACCTCCAAAGTCCCTGATCCATCTCAATAGTGTTGGCTTCCCAGGAAAAACAGGGGAAATCTGAGCCCAACTGCGCACCTACCTGCACTCAGACCCATAGACAGATGTCTCCAGAGGTAAAAAGGAAAGAACAGGCCCCTAGGCACTAATCAGATCCATTGCTTTGGTTTCCAGGCATCTCTCCTCAGAGGCCTGGATTTCAAAAGCAGCATATAGCTGTTTCTTGACTCACCCATCAGAAAACATCTCATCTACACATGGGAAACTTGCACGTTGGAGCTGTGTCAAAGCCTCTGTTTAGGAGAACCCTTTAGGGCCCCAGTGCCACCGCTTCATTCCAAGGTCTCCATAGACACAAAAGCACATTAGGACCCATCCCCAGGGGTGTCCATTTCAACTCAGCGTCCTCGGTTGGTCCCCACAGATCCAGGAGATCTATCCTGTCTTGTTGCTAGGAGACAATTGGAATGCGAGGTGGGCTACCCATCCATCCATCCTTAGAACCCTGCTCAGAATCATTGGCCTGGACCCAAACAACAGGTCTCAATTGTTCTGCAGAACACTCTCTGCAGTTTGGAGCTTCTCACAACTCCCATCGTGGGAAAACTCCCATGGCCTCGTGATGCCCCCCCATTCATGAAGGGGCCATCAGGGACAGAAACTCCAACCTGAGCGATCGTCTGATCCTCGCCCTGACTTCAGATGCACGAGATCTCGATTCAGGTCTGTAGATTGTGCCTGCCATGGCCTCACCCAGAAACCTAAGCCTAGCTTGTGTTCTCAGACTTTGGTCGTCAGACTACTGGCCCACAAGTCCTCCAGTTTGGCAATCCAGAAATACAATGCAGCACCCTGCCCGCCCTCCAGAAGAAAAACATTGTCCTCTGGGGCTACCCAGTAACCCCCAATGAGGATCAACCTGCACCGACTTTGGCTGTACCCCAAATACATAGGCTGACCAGGGCGCTAATGCCCTTTCTGACACAGGCTTAGCCTGGACCCCTGGCCCCTCCCAGACAGCTGGCCGCACACTGAGCACATCGAGCCACTGTGGACTTAGGTCCTCATCTCTACCCAACATCGGTTTTCAGGTTTCAGAACCTAGACCTTATCTCCAATCACTGACCAGGGTTGAAGGTGATGCAGAAATCAGAACTCCTTCCCCATGGCAAGAAACTTTGTGGTTGGCATGTTGTCCAACGTTCAGTGTAGTTGAAACCAGTGTGGCCCATGAGGCCCCGCCCATGCTCGCTGGCCACATTGGTCACAAACGCACATTGTGACCCTCAGGCTCAGCCCAGTCCTCAAGTAAGGCCACTCAGTGGCTGGATGAAGAGATAGCATATTGGGCTTGCCTTGCCCCTAGGCCCCAATTTTTAACCATAGTTCGGGTTGTCTCTTCAGTCTTCCCCACGGCTTTGCTTTTGAATTCCTCTTTTGGTGGGAAACCTGAGGAAACAAGACTGAAATGAGTCGTCCCATCCCACAGATTGACGAAAAGCAATTGGGAATCGGGCCAAATCCTCAGAGAGGAAGATTCGTCCATGGCCCATGAGGCCTCCCCGACATTCCACGGCCATCGCTGATACAAAATCCAGAGACTAAAGCCTGAGCAAGCGCCTCAGACTCGCACTTTCTTCATTTCCTGAAGAGTTCTTCACATGGTTTGTAGATCGGGCCTGATATACCTACGTCCCCAAACCTAAGCTGAGTTTGTGTTTTCAGACATCTGTCCTCAAAGTCTTGGGCCACACACCCTCCAGGCTGGACCCCGGGAGACACACATTAGGACTGGGACTACCAATCCATGGGAATTCTGCCCATTCCATGGTCCAAAATCATACAAATTAGGAGAAACCTCCAAAGTCCCTGAGGCCATCCCAATAGTGTAGGTCGCCCGGAACAAACAAGGGCTGTCTGACACCAGCTGATAATCGACCTCCACTCATACCATAGATGGATGTCCCCAGAGAAGAAGATTGAACCAGACAGGACCCTAGGCCATAATAGGATCCATTGCTTTGGGTTACAGGCATGTGTCCTCAAAAGCCTGATTCCAATACGAGCATAGGGGTTTTCCTGAGGCACCCATCAGAACTCATCTCGTCTCCACAAGGAAACCTGTGCATGGGAGCCATGTCCAAAGCTTAGGAGAGTACTTCAGGGTCCCGGTGCCACCGCACCATTCCAAGGCCCTCATGGACACAAAAACACATTAGGACCCATCCTCAGGAAAGTCCATTTCAACTCAGCCACCCCGGTTGCTCCGGCAGAGCCATCAGATCTAAACTGTCTTGTTGCTAGGAGACAATTGGAATGCGAGGCGGGCTTCCCAGGCATCCATCCGCGAACGGTGCTCTGGAGTCATTCCATAAGGGATGTCCTGGAGCTGTCCAACAGGTCTCAATTGTCCCGCAGAAGGAATCCTTGAAGGGGGCATCTCACAGCCCCCACGTGGGAAAACCTCAATGGACCCGAGATTCCGCTCCCTTCATGAAGCGGCCCTCATGCACAGAAACTCCAACCTGAGCCAACGTCTGATCCTCGCCCTGACTTCAGATGCATGAGATATTGGTTCAGATCTGCAGGGGGTACCTGCCATGCCCTCACCCTGAAACACAAGTCTAGCTTGTCTTCTCAGACTTCCGTCCTCACACTCCTAGCCCCGAAGCCCTCTAGTTTGTCAATTCCGGACCCACAATGCAGCACTCTGCCTGCCCTCTAGAAAAAAAAATTATTGCCTCATGAGCTGCCCAGGCACCTTAAATGAGGATAAACCTACACAGCACTCGACGTTACCCAAATTATATAGTCTAACCTGGGCACTAATGCACTGTCGAACACAACCTGAGCCCGGACCCTCTGACCAACACCCCGAAAGCTGACCGCACACTGAGCACATAAAACCCGCCATGGCCTTAGGTCATCATCTCTTCCCTACCTCAGTTTTCAGGCTTCAGAACCGTGACCTTATCTCCAAGCACTGCCCAGGGGTGAGTGTGATGCAGATATCAGAACTCCTCCTTACCCATGGCAAGAACCCTTGTGGTTCGCACGTTGTCCAACGTTCATTGTAGGAGAAACCAGCATTCACCCTGAGGCCCCGCCAATTCTTGCGTGCGACGAGGGCATACATACGCATTGTGACCCTCAGCATGAGTCCTGTCCTCTAGTAAGTCCTCTCAGTGGCTGGACCATTAGATGTTATAATGGGCTTGACATGTCCCTAGGCCCCATTTTTAACCAGATTTGTGATTGTCCAGTCGCCCCACCCCAGGGCTCTACTCTGGAATCCCTCATTTGGAGGGACACCTGAGGTTAAAAAAGAAAACAACAACAACAACAACAACAACAACAAAAAATGGACTTCTTCCAGCCCATAATTGACCCCAAACTCTTTGGACGGGGCCAAACCACCAGAGAGTAAGACTCGTCCATTTCCCATGAAGTCACCCAGAAATTCCACGACCATGAGTGACACGATATCCAGAGACAAAAACTTGAGCAAGAGCCTCACACTCGCCCTTTTTTCAAATCGAAGAGTTCTCCTCATGGTCTGTAGGTCAGTCCTGCCATACCTATGACCCCAAACATAAGCCGAGTTTGTGTTTTCAGACAACTGTCCAAACAGCCCTGGCCTACACAGCCTACAGGCTCAGGCCCCTGGAGCCAAACCTGAGGACTATACATGCCCTCTCCAAGGGAATTGTGTGTGCCCATTCCAATGGCCACAACCCTTCTAATAGGATAAACCTCCATAGTCCCTGATCCATCTCAATAGTGTTGGCTTCCCAGGAAATACAGGGGCAATCTGAGCCCAACTGAGCACCTAGCTGCACTCAGACCCATAGACAGATGTCTCCAGAGGTAAAAAGGAAAGAACAGGCCCCTAGGCACTAATCAGATCCATTGCTTTGGTTTCCCAGCATCTCTCCTCAGAGGCCTAGATTTCAAAACAGCATATAGCTGTTTCTTGACTCACCCATCAGAAAACATCTCATCTACACATGGGAAACTTGCAAGTTGGAGCTGTGTCAAAGCCTCTGTTTAGGAGAACCCTTTAGGGCCCCAGTGCCACCGCTTCATTCAAGGTTTCCATAGACACAAAAGCACATTAGGACCCATCCCCAGGGGTGTCCATTTCAACTCAGCGTCCTCTGTTGCTCCCCACAGATCCAGGAGATCTATCCTGTCTTGTTGCTAGGAGACAATTGGAATGCGAGGTGGGCTACCCAGCCATCCATCCTTAGAACCCTGCTCAGAATCATTGGCCTGGACCCATACAACAGGTCTCAATTGTTCTGCAGAAGACTCTCTGCAGTTTGGAGCTTCTCACAACTCCCATCGTGGGAAAACCCCCATGGCCTCGTGATGCCCCCCCATTCATGAAGAGGCCATCAGGGACAGAAACTCCAACCTGAGCGATCGTCTGATCCTCGCCCTGACTTCAGATGCACGAGATCTCGATTCAGGTCTGTAGATTATGCCTGCCATGGCCTCACCCAGAAACCTAAGACTAGCTTGTGTTCTCAGACTTTGGTCGTCAGACTACTGGCCCACAAGCCCTCCAGTTTGGCAATCCAGATCTAAAATGCAGCACCCTTCCCGCCCTCCAGAAGAAAAAACATTGTCCTCCGGGACTACCCAGTAACCCCAAATGAGGATCAACCTGCACCGACTTTGGCTGTACCCCAAATACATAGGCTGACCAGGGCGCTAATGCCCTTTCTGACACAGGCTGAGCCTGGACCCCTGGCCCCTCCCAGACAGCTGGCCGCACACTGAGCACATCGAGCCGCCTTGGCCTTAGGTCGTCACCTCTTCCCAACCTCGGTTTTCAGGTTTCAGAACTTAGACCTTATCTCCAATCACTGCCCAGGGTTGAAGGTGAAGCAGAAATCAGAACTCCTTCCCCATGGCAAGAAACCTTGTGGTTGGCATGTTGTCCAACGTTCAGTCTAGTTGAAACCAGTGTGGCCCATGAAGCCTCGCCCATGCTCGCCGGCCACATTGGTCACAAACGCACATTGTGACCCTCAGGCTGAGCCCAGTCCTCAAGTAAGGCCACTCAGTGGCTGGATGAAGAGATAGCATATTGGGCTTGCCATTCCCCTAGACCCAATTTTTAACCATAGTTCGGGTTGTCCCTTCAGTCTTCCCCACGGCTTTACTTTGGAATTCCTCTTTTGGTGGGACACCTGAGGTAACAAAACTGAAATGAATCGTCCCATCCCACAGATTGACGAAAAGCAATTGGTAATCGGGCCAAATCCTCAGAGAGGAAGATTCGTCCATGGCCCATGAGGCCTCCCCGACATTCCACGGCCATCGCTGATACAAAATCCAGAGACAAAAGCCTGAGCAAGCGCCTTAGACTCGCACTTTCTTCATATCCTGAAAAGTTCTTCTCATGGTTTGTAGATCGGGCCTGCCATACCTATGTCCCCAAACCTAAGCTGAGTTTGTGTTTTCAGACTTCTGTCCTCAAAGTCTTAGGCCACACACCCTCCCGGCTGGGCCCCTGGAGACACACATTAGGACTAGGACTACCAATCCATGGGAATTCTGCCCATTCCATGGTCCAAAATCATACAAATTAGGAGAAACCTCCAATGTCCCTGAGGCCATCCCAATAGTATAGGTCGCCCGGAACAAACAAGGGCTGTCTGACACCAGCTGATAATCGACCTCCACTCATACCATAGATGGATGTCCCCAGAGAAGAAGATTGAACCAGACAGGACCCTAGGCCATAATAGGATCCATTGCTTTGGGTTACAGGCATGTGTCCTCAAGCCTGATTCCAATACGAGCATAGGGGTTTTCCTGAGGCACCCATCAGAACTCATCTCGTCTCCACAAGGAAACCTGTGCATGGGAGCCATGTCCAAAGCTTAGGAGAGTACTTCAGGGTCCCGGTGCCACTGCCCCATTCCAAGGCCCTCATGGACACAAAAACACATTAGGACCCATCCTCAGGAAAGTCCATTTCAACTCAGCCACCCCGGTTGCTCCGGCAGAGCCATCAGATCTAAACTGTCTTGTTGCTAGGAGACAATTGGAATGCGAGGCGGGCTTCCCAGGCATCCATCCGCGAACGGTGCTCTGGAGTCATTCCATAAGGGATGTCCTGGAGCTGTCCAACAGGTCTCAATTGTCCCGCAGAAGGAATCCTTGAAGGGGGCATCCCACAACTCCCAACGTGTGAAAACCTCAATGGACCCGAGATTCCGCTCCCTTCATGAAGCGGCCGTCATGCACAGAATAGCCAACCTGAGCCAACGTCTGATCCTCGCCCTGACTTCAGATGCATGAGATATTGGTTCAGATCTGCAGGGGGTACCTGCCATGCCCTCACCCTGAAACACAAGTCTAGCTTGTCTTCTCAGACTTCCGTCCTCACACTCCTAGCCCCGAAGCCCTCTAGTTTGTCAATTCCGGACCCACAATGCAGCACTCTGCCTGCCCTCTAGAAAAAAAATTATTGCCTCATGAGCTGCCCAGGCACCTTAAATGAGGATAAACCTACACAGCACTCGACGTTACCCAAATTATATAGTCTAACCTGGGCACTAATGCACTGTCGAACACAACCTGAGCCCGGACCGCCTGACCAACACCCCGAAAGCTGACCGCACACGGAGCACATAAAACCCGCCATGGCCTTAGGTCATCATCTCTTCCCTACCTCCGTTTTCAGGCTTCAGAACCGAGACCTTATCTCCAATCACTGCCCAGGGGTGAGTGTGATGCAGATATCAGAACTCCTCCTTACCCATGGCAAGAACCCTTGTGGTTGGCACGTTGTCCAACGTTCAGTGTAGGAGAAACCAGCATTCACCCTGGGGCCCCGCCCATTCTTGCGTGCGACGAGGGCATACATACGCATTGTGACCCTGAGCATGAGTCCTGTCCTCTAGTAAGTCCTCTCAGTGGCTGGACCATTAGATGTTATAATGGGCTTGACATGTCCCTAGGCCCCAATTTTTAACCAGATTTCTGATTGTCCAGTCGCCCCTCCCCAGGGCTCTGCTCTGGAATCCCTCATTTGGTGGGACACCTGAGGTTAAAAAAGAAAACAACAACAACAACAACAAAAAAAAAACGGACTTCTTCCAGCTCATAGATTGACCCCAAACTCTTTGGACGGGGCCAAACCACCAGAGAGTAAGACTCGTCCATTTCCCATGAATTCACCCAGAAATTCCACGACCATGAGTGACACGATATCCAGAGACAAAAACTTGAGCAGTAGCCTCACACTTGCCCATTTTTCAAATTCCGAAGAGTTCTCCTCATGGTCTGTAGGTCAGTCCTGCCATACCTATGACCCGAAACATAAGCTGAGTTTGTGTTTTCAGACAACTGACCAAACAGCCCTGGCCTACACAACCTACAGGCTCAGGCCCCTGGAGCCAAACCTGAGGACTGTACTTGCCCTCTCCAAGGGAATTGTGTGTGCCCATTCCAATGGCCACAACACTTCAAATAGGATAAACCTCCAAAGTCCCTGATCCATCTCAATAGTGTTGGCTTCCCAGGAAAAACAGGGGAAATCTGAGCCCAACTGCGCACCTACCTGCACTCACACCCATAGACAGATGTCTCCAGAGGTAAAAAGTAAAGAACAGGCCCCTAGGAACTAATCAGATCCATTGCTTTGGTTTCCAGGCATCTCTCCTCAGAGGCCTGGATTTCAAAAGCAGCACATAGCTGTTTCTTGACTCACCCATCAGAAAACATCTCATCTACACATGGGAAACTTGCACGTTGGAGCTCTGTCAAAGCCTCTGTTTAGGAGAACCCTTTAGAGCCCCAGTGCTACCGCTTCATTCCAAGGTCTCCATAGACACAAAAGCACATTAGGACCCATTCCCAGGGGTGTCCATTTCAACTCAACGTCCTCATTTGCTCCCCACAGATCCAGGAGATCTATCCTGTCTTGTTGCTAGGAGACAATTGGAATGCGAGGTGGGCTACCCAGCCATCCATCCTTAGAATCCTGCTCAGAATCATTGGCCTGGACCCAAACAACAGGTCTCAATTGTTCTGCAGAAGACTCTCTGCAGTTTGGAGCTTCTCACAACTCCCATCGTGGGAAAACCCCCATGGCCTCGTGATGCCCCCCCATTCATGAAGGGGCCATCAGGGACAGAAACTCCAACCTGAGCGATCGTCTGATCCTCGCCCTGACTTCAGATGCATGAGATCTCGATTCAGGTCTGTAGATTGTGCCTGCCATGGCCTCACCCAGAAACCTAAGCCTAGCTTGTGTTCTCAGACTTTGGTCGTCAGACTACTGGCCTACAAGCCGTCCATTTTGGCAATCCAGAAATACAATGCAGCACCCTGCCCACCCTCCAGAAGAAAAACATTGTCCTCTGGGGCTACCCAGTAACCCTAAATGAGGATCAACCTGCACCGACTTTGGCTGTACCCCAAATACATAGGCTGACCAGGGCGCTAATGCCCTTTCTGACACAGGCTGAGCCTGGACCCCTGGCCCCTCCCAGACAGCTGGGCGCACACTGAGCACATCGAGCCGCCGTGGACTTAGGTCCTCATCTCTACCCAACCTCGGTTTTCAGGTTTCAGAACCTAGAACTTATCTCCAATCACTGCCCAGGGTTGAAGGTGATGCAGAAATCAGAACTCCTTCCCCATGGCAAGAAACTTTGTGGTTGGCATGTTGTCCAACGTTCAGTGTAGTTGAAACCAGTGTGGCCCATGAGGCCCCGCCCATGCTCGCCGGCCACATTGGTCACAAACGCACATTGTGACCCTCAGGCTCAGCCCAGTCCTCAAGTAAGGCCACTCAGTGGCTGGATGAAGAGATAGCATATTGGGCTTGCCTTGCCCCTAGGCCCCAATTTTTAACCATAGTTTGGGTTGTCCCTTCAGTCTTCCCCACGGCTTTGCTTTGGAATTCCTCTTTTGGTGGGACACCTGAGGAAACAAAACTGAAATGAGTCCTCCCATCAAACAGATTGACGAGAAGCAATTGGGAATCGGGCCAAATCCTCAGAGAGGAAGATTCGTCCATGGCCCATGAGGCCTCCCCGACATTCCACGGCCATCGCTGATACAAAATCCAGAGACAAAAGCCTGAGCAAGCGCCTCAGACTCCCACTTTCTTCATATCCTGAAGAGTTCTACACATGGTTTGTAGATCGGGCCTGCCCTACCTACGTCCCCAAACCTAAGCTGATTTTGTGTTTTCAGACTTCTGTCCTCAAAGTCTTGGGCCACACACCCTCCAGTCTGGACCCCTGTAGACAGACATTAGGACTGGGACTACCAATCCATGGGAATTCTGCCCATTCTATGGTCCCAAATCATACAAATTAGGAGAAACCTCCAAAGTCCCTGAGGCCATCCCAATAGTGTAGTTCGCCCGGAAAAAAAAGTGCTCTCTGACACCAGCTGATAATCGACCTCCACTCATACCATAGATGGATGTCCCCAGAGAAGAAGATTGAACCAGAAAGGACCGTAGGCCATAATAGGATCCATTGATTTGGGTTACAGGCATGTGTCCTCAAAAGCCTGATTCCAATACGAGCATAGGGGTTTTCCTGAGGCACCCATCAGAACTCATCTCGTCTCCACAAGGAAACCTGTGCATGGGAGCCATGTCCAAAGCTTAGGAGAGTACTTCAGGGTCCCGGTGCCACCGCCCCATTCCAAGGCCCTCATGGACAAAAAACACATTAGGACCCATCCTCAGGAAAGTCCATTTCAACTCAGCCACCCCGGTTGCTCCGGCAGAGCCATCAGAACTAAACTGTCTTGTTGCTAGGAGACAATTGGAATGTGTGGCGGGCTTCCCAGGGTCCATCCGCGAACGGTGCTCTGGAGTCATTCCATATGGGATGTCCTGGAGCTGTCCAACAGGTCTCAATTGTCCCGCAGAAGGAATCCTTGAAGGGGGCATCCCACAACTCCCAACGTGGGAAAACCTCAATGGCCCCGAGATTCCGCTCCCTTCATGAAGCGGCCGTCATGCACAGAATAGCCAACCTGAGCCAACGTCTGATCCTCGCCCTGACTTCAGATGCATGAGATATTGGTTCAGATCTGCAGGGGGTACCTTCCGTGCCCTCACCCTGAAACCCAAGTCTAGCTTGTCTTCTCAGACTTCCGTCCTCACACTCCTGGCCCCGAAGCCCTCTAGTTTGTCAATTCCGGACCCACAATGCAGCACTCTGCCTGCCCTCTAGAAAAAAAATTATTGCCTCATGAGCTGCCCAGGCACCTTAAATGAGGATAAACCTACACAGCACTCGACGTTACCCAAATTATATAGTCTAACCTGGGCACTAATGCACTGTCGAACACAACCTGAGCCCGGACCGCCTGACCAACACCCCGAAAGCTGACCGTACACTGAGCACATAAAACCCGCCATGGCCTTAGGTCATCATCTCTTCCCTACCTCCGTTTTCAGGCTTCAGAACCGAGACCTTATCTCCAATCACTGCCCAGGGGTGAGTGTGATGCAGAAATCAGAACTCCTCCTACCAATGGCAAGAACCCTTGTGGTTGGCACGTTGTACAACGTTCAGTGTAGGAGAAACCAGCATTCACCCTGAGGCCCCGCCCATTCTTGTGTGCGATGAGGGCATACATACGCATTGTGACCCTCAGCATGAGTCCTGTTCTCTAGTAAGTCCTCTCAGTGGCTGGACCATTAGATGTCATAATGGGCTTGACATGTCCCTAGGCCCCAATTTTTAACCAGATTTCTGATTGTCCAGTCGCCCCTCCCCAGGGCTCTACTCTGGAATACCTCATTTGGTGGGACACCTGAGGTTAAAAAAGAAAACAAACAAAAAAAAAAAACGGACTTCTTCCAGCCCGCAGATTGACCCTAAGCTCTTTAGACGGGGCCAAACTGCCAGAGAGTAAGACTCGTCCATTTCCCATGAAGTCACCCAGAAATTCCACGACCATGTGTGACACGATATCCAGTGACAAAAACTTGAGCAGGAGCCTCACACTCGCCCTTCTTTCAAATCCCGAAGAGTTCTCCTCATGGTCTGTAGGTCAGTCCTGCAATACCTATGACCCGAAACATAAGCCGAGTTTGTGTTGTCAGACAACTGTCCAAACAGCCCTGGCCTACACAACCTACAGGCTCAGGCCCCTGGAGCCAAACCTGAGAACTGTACTTGCCCTCTCTAAGGGAATTGTGTGTGCCCATTCCAATGGCCACAACCCTTCTAATGGGATAAACCTCCAAAGTCCATGATCCATCTCAATAGTGGTGGCTTCCCAGGAAAAACAGGGGCAATCTGAGCCCAACTGAGCACCTACCTGCACTCAGACCCATAGACAGTTGTCCCCAGAGGTAAAAAGGAAAGAACAGGGCCCTAGGCACTAATCAGATCCATTGCTTTGGTTTCCAGGCATCTCTCCTGAGAGGCCTGGATTTCAAAACAGCATCTAGCTGTTTCTTGACTCACCCATCAGAAAACATCTAATCTACACGAAAAACTTGCACGTTGGAGCTGTGTCAAAGCCTCTGTTTAGAAGAATTCTTTAGGGCCCCAGTGCCACCGCTTCATTCCAAGGTCTCCATAGACACAAAAGCACATTACGACCCATCCCCAGGGGTTTCCATTTCAACTAGCCTCCTCCATTGCTTCCCAAAGATCAAGGAGATCTAACCTTTCTTGTTGCTAGGAGACAATTGGAATGCGAGTTGGGCTACCCAGCCATCCATCCTTAGAACCCTGCTCAGAATCATTGGAATGGAGCCAAACAACAGGTCTCAGTTGTCCTGCAGAAGACTCTCTGCAGTTTGGAGCTTCTCACAACTCCCATCGTGAAAAAACCCCCATGGCCTCGTGATGCCCCCCCATTCATGAGGGGCCATCAGGGACAGAAACTCCAACCTGAGCGATCGTCTGATCCTATCCCTGACTTATCCTCATGGTCTGTAGATCAGTCCTGCCATACCTATGACCCGAAACATAAGCCGAGTTTGTGTTTTCAGACAGCTGACCAAACAGCTCTGGCATACACACCCTACAGGCTCAGGGCCCTGGAGCCGAACCTGAGGACTGTACTTGCCCTCTACAAGAGAATTGTATGTGCCCATTCCAATGGCCAAAGCCCTACTAATAGTATAAACCTCCAAAGTCCCTGAGGCCATCCCAATAGTTGTGGCTTCCCAGGACAAACAGGGGCAATCTGAGCCCATCTGAGCACCTACCTGCACTCAGACCCGTAGACTGATGTCCCCAGAGGTAAAAAGGAACGAACAGGACCCTAGGCACTAATCGGATCCATTGTTTTGGTTTCCAGGCATCTCTCCTCCGAGGCCTGGATTTCAATACCAGCATATGGCTGTTTCTAGACTCACCCATCAGAACAAATCTCATCTACACATGGGAAACATGCACGTTGGAGCTGTTTCAAAGCCTCTGTTTAGGATAATGCTTCAGGGCCCCAGTGCCCCCACTTCATTCCTAGGTCTCCATAGACACAAAAACATATTAGGACACATCCACAGGAGAGTCCATTTCAACTCAGCCTCCTCGGTTGCTCCCCCACATCCAGCAGATCTAACCTGTCTTGTTGCTTGGAGACAATTGGAATGCGAGGAGGTCTACCCAGCCATCCATCCTTAGAACCCTGCTTGGAATCGTTGGCCTGGAGGCAACCAACAGGTCTCAATTGTCCTGCAGAAGAATCTTTGCAGTTGGGATCTTCTCACAACTCCCATCGTGGGAAAACACTTATGGCCTCGTGATCCACCCCCCCTTCAAGAAGGGACAGAAAGTCCAACAGGAGCAATCGCCTGTCTTTGCCCTGACTTCAGATGCATGAGATCTCGATTGAGGTCTGTAGATTGTGCCTGCCATATTCTCACCCATAAACATAGGCCTAGTTTGGGTTCTCAGACTTCTGTCCTCAGACTACTAGCCCACAAGCCCTCCAGTTTGGCAAACCAGAACTACAATGCTGCACTCTGCCTGCCCTTCAGAAGAAAAACATTGCCCTCTGGGGCTACCCAGAATCCCCAAATGAGGATCAACTTGCACGCCATTCGGCTGTACCCCAAATATGTAGGCTGACCTGGGCACTATTGCCCTTTCTGACCCAGACTGAGCCTGGACCTCCTGGCCCCACCCAGACAGCTGGCCGCATACTGAGCACATCAGACCCGCCATGGCCTTGTGTCGTCATCTCTTCTCATCCTCGGTCCAGGCTTCAGAACCTAGACCTGATCTCCAATCACTACCCTGGTTTGAAAATGATGCATAAAACAGAACTCTTTTCCCATGGCAAGAAACCTTGTGGTTGGCATGTTGTCCAACGTTCAGTGTAGTTGAAACCAGTGTGGCCCATGAGGCCCCGCCCATGCTTGCGGGCCACATTGGTCACAAACACACATTGTGACCCTCAGCCTGAGCCCAGTCCTCAGGTAATGCCTCTGAGTGGCTGGATCCAGAGACGGCCATCGCTGATACAAAATCCAAAGACAAAAGCCTGAGAAAGCCCCTTAGACTCGCTCATTCTTCGTATCCTGAAGAGTTCTTCTCATGGTTTGTAGATCGGGCGTGCCATACCTAAGTTCCCAATCCTAAGCTGAGTTTGTGTTTTCAGACTTCTGTCCTTAAATTCCTGGGCCACACTCCCTCCAGCTGGGGCCCCTGGAGCCACACATTAGGAATGCGCCCACCCAATCCTTGGGAATTCTGCCCATTCCATTGTCAAAAATCGTACAAATTAGGAGAACCCTCCAAAGTCCCTGAGGCCATCCCTCTACTGTAGGTCGCCCGGGACAAAAAAAAAAAAAAAAAAAAAAAAACGGTTTATACCAGCTGAGCATCTACCTCCACTCATACCAGAGATGGTTGTCCCCAGAGAAGAAGATTGAACCAGACAGGACCTGAGGCATTATCGGATCCATTGCTTTGGTTTACAGGCATGTCTCCTCAAACCCTGGATTCCAATACCAGCAGAGGGGATTTCCTGAGGCACACATCAGAACAAAACTGGTCTCCACAAGGAAACTTGTGCATGGGAGCTATGTCCAAAGCTTAGGAGAATACTTCAGGGCCCCGGTGCCACCGCCCCATTCCAAGGCCCTCATGGACACAAACACACATTAGGACCCATCCTCAGGAATGTCCATTTCAACTCAGGCACCCCGGTTGCTCCCGCAGATCCATTAGATCTAAACTGTCTTGTTGCTAGGAGACAATTGGAATGTGAGGCAGACTTCCCAGGCATCCATCCACAAACGGTGCTCAGGAGTCGTTCCATATGGGATGTCCTGGAGCTGTCCAATAGGTCTCAATTGTCCCGCTGAAGGAATCCTTGAAGGGGGCATCCCACTTCTCCCAACGTGGAAAAACTCCATGGCCTCGAGATTAGGCCCCCTTCATGAAGGGACGTCATGCACAGAAACTCCAACCTGAGCCAACGTCTGATCCTCGCCCTCACTTCAGATGCATGAGATATTGGTTCAGATCTGCAGGGGGTACCTGCCGTGCCCTCACCCTGAATACGAAGTCTAGCTTTTGTTCTCAGACTTCCGTCCTCACTCTCCTGGACCCCAAGCCCTCAAGTACGGCAATTCCTGACCAACAATGAAGCACTCTGCCTGCCCTCTAGACAAATATATTGCCTAATGAGCTGCCCAGGCAGCTTAAATGAGGATCAACATACACGGCACTCGAATGTACCCAAATTATATAGTCTAACCTGGGCACGAATGCACTGTCTGACACAACCTGAGCCCGGACCTCCTGACCAACAACCAGACAGCTGACCGCACACTGAGCACCTCAGTCCCGCCATGGCCTTAGGTCATCATTTCTTCCCTACCTCAGTTTTCAGGCTTCGGGGCCGAGTCCTTATCTCCAATCCATGTTCAGGGGTGAGTGTGATGCAGAAATCAGAACTCCTCCTTACCCATGGCAAGAAACCTTGCGGTTGGCATGTTGTCCAACGTTCAGTGTAGGAGAAAACAGCATTCACCCTTAGGCCCCGCCCATTCTTGAGTGCGACGAGAGCATAAACACGCATTGTGACCTCAGCTGAGTCCTGTCCTCTAGTAAGTACTCTCAGTGGCTGGATCATTAGATATCATAATGGGCTTGACATTTCCCTAGGCCCCAATTTTTAACCAGATTTCTGGTTGTCCAGTCGCCACTCCCCAGGGCTCTACTCTGGAATCCCTCATTTGGTGGGACATCTGAGGTTGAAAAACAAAACAAAACAAAACAACAACAACAACAAAACGGACTTCTTCCATCCCCAGAATGACCCCAAACTCTTTCGACGGGGCCGAAATACCAGAGAGTAAGACTCGTCCCTTTCCCATTGAGTCACCCGGAAATTTCACGACCAAGAGTGACACGATATCCAGAGACAAAAACTTGAGCAAGAGCCTCACACTCGACCTCTTTTCATATCGCGAAGGCTTCTCCTCATGGTCTGTATATCAGTCCTGCAATACCTATGACCCGAAACATAAGCCGAGTTTGTGTTTTCAGACAACTGACCAAACAGCTCTGGCCTACACACCCTACAGGCTCAGGCCCCTGGAGCCAAACCTGAGGACTGTACTTGCCCTCTACAAGAGAATTGTATGTGCCCATTCCAATGGCCAAAGCCCTACTAAAAGTATAAACCTCCAAAGTCCCTGAGGCCATCTCAATAGTTGTGGCTTCCCAGGATAAACAGGGGTAATCTGAGCCCATCTGAGCACCTACCTGCACTCAGACCCGTAGACTGATGTCCCCAGAGGTAAAAAGGAACGAACAGGCCCCTAGGCACTAATCGGATCCATTGTTTTGGTTTCCAGGCATCTCTCCTCCGAGGCCTGGATTTCAATACCAGCATATGGCTGTTTTTTGACTCACCCATCAGAACAAATCTCATCTACACATGGGAAACATGCACGTTGGAGCTGTTTCAAAGCCTCTGTTTAGGATAATGCTTCAGGGCCCCAGTGCCCCCACTTCATTCCTAGGTCTCTATAGACACAAAAACATATTAGGACACATCCACAGGAGAGTCCTTTCAACTCAGCCTCCTCGGTTGCCCCCCACATCCAGCAGATCTAACCTGTCTTGTTGCTTGGAGACCATTGGAATGCGAGGTGGGCTACCCAGCCATCCATCCTTAGAACCCTGCTCGGAATCATTGGCCTGGAGCCAACCAACAGGTCTCAATTGTCCTGCAGAAGAATCTTTGCAGCTGGTAGCTTCTCACAACTCCCATCGTGGGAAAACACCCATGGCCTCGTGATCCAACACCCCCTTCAAGAATGGGCCATCAGGGACAGAAAGTCCAACAGGAGCGATCGTCTGACCTTTGCCCTGACTTCAGATGCACGAGGTCTCGATTGAGGTCTGTAGATTGTGCCTGCCATATCCTCACCCAGAAACCTAGGCCTAGCTTGGGTTCCTAGACTTCCGTCCTCAGACTACTGGCCCACAAGCCCTCCAGTTTGGAAAACCAGAACTACAATGCTGCACTCTGCCTGCCCCCCAGAAGAAAAACCTTGCCCTCTGGGGCTACCCAGAATCCCCAAATGAGGATCAACTTGCATGCCATTCGGCTGTACCCCAAATTTGTAGGCTGACCTGGGCACTATTTCCCTTTCTGACCCAGCCTGAGCCTGGACCTCCTGGCCCCACCCAGACAGCTGGCAGCACACTGAGCACATTAAACCCATCATGGCCTTAGGTCATCATCTCATCTCAACCTCGGTTTCCAGGCTTCAGAACCTAGACCTGATCTCCAATCACTGCCCTGTTTTGAAAATGATGCATAAATCAGAACTCTTTTCCCATGCAAGAAACCTTGTGGTTGGCATGTTGTCCAACTTTCAGTGTAGTTGAAACCAGTGTGGCCCATGAGGGCCCGCCCATGATTGCGGGCCATATTGGTCACAAACACACATTGTGACCCTCAGCCTGAGCCCAGTCCTCAGGTAAGGCCTCTCAGAGGCTGGATGCAGAGACAGCATATTGGGCTTGCCATGCCCCTAGCCCCAATTTTTATCCATAGTTCGGGATGTCCCTTCACTCTTCCCCAGAGCTCTGCTTTGGAATTCCTCTTTTGGTGGGACACCTGAGTTAACAAACCTGAAAGTAGTCCTCCCATCCCTCAGATTGACGAAAAGCAACTGGGATCACGCCAAATACACAGAGAGGAAGATTCGTCCACGGCCCATGAGGACTCCCCAACATTCCACGGCCATCGCTGAAACAAAATCCAGAGACAAAAGCCAGAGCAAGCGCCTCAGACTCGCTCATTCTTCATTTCCTGAAGAGTTCTTCTCATGGTTTGTAGATCGGGCGTGCCTGACCTAAGTCCCCAAACCTAAGCTGAGTTTGTCTTTTCAGTCTTCTGTCCTCAAAGTCCTGGGCCACACTCCCTCCAGCTGGGGCCCCTGGAGCCACACATTAGGACTGCCCCCACCCAATCCATGGGAAATCTGCCCATTCCATTGTCAAAAATCGTTCAAATTAGGAGAACCCTCCAAAGTCCCTGAGGCCATCCCTATAGTGTAGGTCGCCCGGGACAAAAAAAAAAAAAAAAAAAAAGTTGATACCAGCTGAGCATCTACCTCCACTCATACCAGAGATGGATATCCCCAGAGAAGAAGATTGAAACAGACACAACCTGAGGTATATCGGATCCATTGCTTTGGTTTACAGGCATGTCTCCTCAAAAGCCTGGATTCCAATACCAGCAGAGGGGATTTCCTGAGGCACCCATCAGAACAAATCTCGTCTCCACAAGGAAACTTGTGCATGGGAGCTATGTCCAAAGCTTAGGAGAATACTTCAGGGTCCCGGTGCCACTTCCCCATTCCATAGCCCACATGGACACAAACACACATTAGGACCCATCCTCAGGAAAGTCCATTTCAACTCAGCCACCCCGGTTTCTCCCGCAGATCCATTAGATCTAAACTGTCTTGTTGCTAGGAGACAATTGGAATGTGAGGGGGACTTCCCAGGCATCCATCCTCGAACGGTGCTCAAGGGTCGTTCCATATGGGATGTCCTGGAGCTGTCCAATATGTCTCAATTGTCCCGCAGAAGGAATCCTTGAAGGTGGCATCCCACATCTCCCAACGTGGAAAACCTCCATGGCCTCGAGATTCCGCTCCATTCATGAAGGGGCCGTCATGCACAGAAACTCCAACCTGAGCCAACGTCTGATCCTCGCCCTGACTTCCGATGCATGAGATATTGCTTCAGATCTGCAGGGGGTACCTGCCGTGCCCTCACCCTGAATCCGAAGACTAACTTGTGTTCTCAGACTTCCGTCCTCACTCTCCTGGCCCCGAAGCCCTCAAGTTTGGCAATTCCGGACCGACAATGAAGCACTCTGCCTGCCCTCTAGAAAAAATATATTGCCTAATGAGCTGCCCAGGCAGCTTAAATGAGGTTAAACCTACACGGCATTCGAATGTACCCAAATTATATAGTCTAACCTGGGCACTAATGCACTGTCTGACACAACCTGAGCCCGGACCTGCTGACCAACACCAAGAGAGCTGACCGCACTCTGAGCACATCAGACCCGCCATGGCCTTAGGTCATCATCTCTTCCCTACCTCAGTTTTCAGGCTTCAGAACCTAGACCTTATCTCCAATCACTGCCCACGGGTGACTGTGATGCAGAAATCAGAACTCTTCCTGACCCATGGCAAGAAACCTTGTGGTTGGCATGTTGTCCAACGTTCAGTGTAGGAGAAAACAGCATTCACCCTGAGGCCCCGCCCATTCTCGAGTGCGACGAGAGCATAAACACGCATTGTGACTTCAGCGTGAGTCCTGTCCTCTAGTAAGTCCTCTCAGTGGCTGGACCATTAGATGTCATAATGGCCTTGACATGTCCGAAGGCCCCAATTTTTAACCAGATTTCTGGTTGTCCAGTCGCCCCTCCCCAGGGCTCTACTCTGGATTCCCTCATTTGGTGGGACATCTGAGGTTGAAAAACAAAATGAAACAAATCAACCACAACAAAAAAATGGACTTCTTCCATCCCCAGAATGACCCAAACTCTTTGGACGGGACCGAAACCCCAGAGAGTAAGACTCGTCCATTTCCCATGAAGTCACCCGGCAATTTCACGACCATGAGTGACACGATACCCAGAGACAAAAAACTTGAGCAAGAGCCTCTCACTCGCCCTTTTTTCATATCCCGAAGTGTTCTCCTCATGGTCTGTAGATCAGTCCTGCCATACCTATGACCCAAAACATAAGCCGAGTTTGTGTTTTCAGACAACTGTCCAAACAGCTCTGGCCTACACACCCTACAGGCTCAGGGCCCTGGAGCCAAACCTGAGGACTGTACTTGCCCTCTCCAAGGGAATTGTATGTGCCCATTCCAATGGCCACAACCCTACTAGTAGGATAACCTCCAAAGTCCCTGAGGCCATCCCAAGAGTTGTGGCTTCCCAGGACAAAAAGGGGCAATCTGAGCCCATCTGAGCACCTACCTGCACTCAGACCCGTAGACTGATGTCCCCAGAGGTAAAAAGGAACGAACAGGCCCCTAGGCACTAATCGGATCCATTGCTTTGGTTTCCAGGCATCTCTCCTCAGAGGCCTGGATTTCAATACCAGCATATGGCTGTTTCTTGACTCACCCATCAAAACAAATCTCATCTACACATGGGAAACATGCACGTTGGAGCTGTGTCAAAGCCTCTGTTTAGGGGAACCCTTCAGGGCCCCAGGGCCACCGCTTCATTCCAAGGTCTCCATGACACAAAAACATATTAGGACACATCCACAGGAGAGTCCATTTCAACTCAGCCTCCTCGGTAGCCCCCCACATCCAGCAGATCTAACCTGTCTTGTTGCTTGGAGACAATTGGAATGCGAGGTGGGCTACCCAGCCATCCATCCTTAGAATCCTGCTCAGAATCGTTGGCCTGGAGCAAACCAACAGGTCTCAATTGTCCTGCAGAAGAATCTTTGCAGCTGGTAGCTTCTCACAACTCCCATCGTGGGAAAACACCCATGGCCTCGTGATCCAACCCCCCCTTCCAGAAGGGGCCATCAGGGACAGAAAGTCCAACATGAGCGATCGTCTGACCTTTGCCCTGACTTCAGATGCACGAGGTCTCGATTGAGGTCTGTAGATTGTGCCTGCCATATCCTCACCCAGAAACCTAGGCCTAGCTTGGGTTCTCAGTCTACCGTCCTCAGACTACTGGCCCACAAGCCCTCCAGTTTGGCAAACCAGAACTACAATGCTGCACTCTGCCTGCCCCCCAGAAGAAAAACCTTGCCCTCTGGGGCTACCCAGAATCCCCAAATGAGGATCAACTTGCACGCCATTCGGCTGTACCCCAAATATGTAGGCTGACCTGGGCACTATTGCCTTTCTGACCCAGCCTGAGCCTGGACCTCCTGGCCCCACCCAGACAGCTGGCAACACACTGAGCACATTAGACCTGCCATCGCCTTAGGTCGTCATCTCATCTCAACCTCGGTTTCCAGGCTTCAGAACCTAGACCTGATCTCCATCACTGCCCTGGTTTGAAAATGATGCATAAATCAGAACTCCTTCCACATGGCAAGAAACCTTGTGGTTGGCATGTAGTCCAACGTTCAGTGTAGTTGAAACCAGGGTGGCCCATGAGGCCCCGCCCATGCTAGCGGGCCACATTGGTCACAAACACACATTGTGACCCTCTGCCTGAGCCCAGTCCTCAGGTAAGGCCTCTGGATGGCTGGATGCAGAGACAGCATATTGGGCTTGCCATGCCCCTAGGCCCCAATTTTTATCCATAGTTCGGGTTGTCCCTTCACTCTGCCCCAGAGCTCTGCTTTGGAATTCCTCTTTTGGTGGGACACCTGAGGTAACAAAACTGAAATGAGTCCTCCCATCCCACAGATTTACGAAAAGCAATTGGGATCACGCCAAATCCACAGAGAGGAAGATTCGTCCACGGCCCATGAGGACTCCCCAACATTCCATGGCCATCGTTGATACAAAATCCAGAGACAATAGCCTGAGCAAGGGCCTCAGACTCGCTCATTCCTCATATCCTGAAGAGTTCTTCTCATGGTTTGTAGATCGGGCGTGCCATACCTAAGTCCCCACACCTAAGCTGAGTTTGTGTTTTCAGACTTCTGTCCTCAAAGTCCTGGGCCACACTCCCTCCAGCTGGGGCCCCTGGAGCCACACATTAGGACTTCGCCCACCCAATCCATGGGAATTCTGCCCATTCCATTGTCAAAAATCGTACAAATTAGGAGAACCCTCCAAAGTCCCTGGGGCCATCCCTATAGTGTAGGTCGCCCGGGACAAAAAAAAAAAAAAAAGTTGAGACCAGCTGAGCATCTACCTCCACTCATACCAGAGATGGATATCCCCAGAGAAGAAGATTGAACCAGACACAACCTGAGGTATATCGGATCCATTGCTTTGGTTTACAGGCATGTCTCCTCAAAAGCCTGGATTCCAATACCAGCAGAGGGGATTTCCTGAGGCACCCATCAGAACAAATCTCGTCTCCACAAGGAAACTTGTGCATGGGAGCTATGTCCAAAGCTTAGGAGAATACTTCAGGGTCCCGGTGCCACCGCATCATTCCAAGGCCCTCATGGACACAAACACACATTAGGACCCATCCTCAGGAAAGTCCATTTCAACTCAGCCACCCCGGTTTCTCCCGCATATCCATTAGATCTAATCTGTCTTGATGCGAGGAGACAATTGGAATGTGAGGCGGACTTCCCAGGCATCCATCCTCGAACGGTGCTCAGGAGTCGTTCCATAAGGGATGTCCTGGAGCTGTCCAATAGGTCTCAATTGTCTCGCAGAAGGAATCCTTGAATGTAGCATCCCACATCTCCCAACGTGGAAAACCTCCATGGCCTCGAGATTCCGCTCCCTTCATGAAGGGGCCGTCATGCACAGAAACTCCAACCTGAGCCAAGGTCGGATCCTCGCCCTGACTTCAGATGCATGAGATATTGGTTCAGATCTGCAGGGGGTACCTGCCATGCCCTCACCCTGAATCCGAAGTCTAACTTGTGTTCTCAGACTTCCGTCCTCACTCTCCTGGCCCCCAAGCCCTCAAGTTTGACAATTCCGGACCAACAATGAAGCACTCTGCCTGCCCTCTAGCAAAAATATATTGCCTAATGAGATGCCCAGGCAGCTTAAATGAAGATCAACCTACCCGGAACGCGAATGTACCCAAATTATATAGTCTAACCTGGGCAAGAATGCACTGTCTGACACAACCGGAGCCCGGACCTCCTGACCAACACCCAGACAGCTGACCGCACACTGAGCACATCAGACCCGCCATGGCCTTAGGTCATCATCTCTTCCCTACCTCAGTTTTCAGGCTTCGGGGCATAGTCCTTATATCCAGTCCATGTCAAGAAGTGAGTGTGATGCAGAAATCAGAACTCCTCCTTACCCATGGCAAGAAACCTTGTGGTTGGCATGTTGTCCAACGTTCAGTGTAGTTGAAACCAGTGTGGCCCATGAGGCCCCGCCCATGCTAGCGGGCCACATTGGTCACAAACACACATTGTGACCCTCAGCCTGAGCCCAGTCCTCAGGTAAGGCCTCTGGATGGCTGGATGCAGAGACAGCATATTGGGCTTGCCATGCCCCTAGGCCCCAATTTTTATCCATAGTTCGGGTTGTCCCTTCACTCTGCCCCAGAGCTCTGCTTTGGAATTCCTCTTTTGGTGGGACACCTGAGGTAACAAAACTGAAAGGAGTCCTCCCATCCCACAGATTGACGAAAAGCAATTGGGATCACGCCAAATCCACAGAGAGGAAGATTCGTCCACGGCCCATAAGGACTCCCCAACATTCCACAGCCATCGTTGTTACAAAATCCAGAGACAATAGCCTGAGCAAGGGCCTCAGACTCGCTCATTCTTCATATCCTGAAGAGTTCTTCTCATGGTTTGTAGATCGGGCGTGCCATACCTAAGTCCCCACACCTAAGCTGAGTTTGTGTTTTCAGACATCTGTCCTCAAAGTCCTGGGCCACACTCCCTCCAGCTGGGGCCCCTGGAGCCACACATTAGGACTGCGCCCACCCAATCCATGGGAATTCTGCCCATTCCATTGTCAAAAATCGTACAAATTAGGAGAACCCTCCAAAGTCCCTGAGGCCATCCCATTAGTGTAGGTCGCCCGGGACAAAAAAAAAAAAAAAACGGTTGAAAACAGCTGAGCATTTACCTCCACTCATACCATAGGTGGATGTCCCCAGAGATGAAGATGGAACCAGACAGGACCTGAGGCATTATCAGATCCATTGCTTTGGTTTACAGGCATGTCTCCTCAAAAGCCTGGATTCCAATACCTGCAGAGGGGATTTCCTGAGGCACCCATCAGAACAAATCTCGTCTCCACAAGGAAACTTGTGCATGGGAGCTATGTCCAAAGCTTAGGAGAATACTTCAGGGTCCCGGTGCCACTGCCCCATTCCATAGCCCACATGGACACAAACACACATTAGGACCCATCCTCAGGAAAGTCCATTTCAACTCAGCCACCCCGGTTGCTCCCGCAGATCCATTAGATCTAAACTGTCTTGTTGCTAGGAGATTATTGGAATGTGAGGGGGACTTCCCAGGCATCCATCCTCGAATGGTGCTCAAGGGTCGTTCCATATGGGATGTCCTGGAGCTGTCCAATATGTCTCAATTGTCCCGCAGAAGGAAACCTTGAAGGTGGCATCCCACATCTCCCAACGTGGAAAACCTCCATGGCCTCGAGATTCCGCTCCATTCATGAAGGGGCCGTCATGCACAGAAACTCCAACCTGAGCCAACGTCGGATCCTCGCCCTGACTTCCGATGCATGAGATATTGCTTCAGATCTGCAGGGGGTACCTGCCGTGCCCTCACCCTGAATCCGAAGTCTAACTTGTGTTCTCAGACTTCCGTCCTCACTCTCCTGGCCCCCAAGCCCTCAAGTTTGGCAATTCCGGACCGACAATGAAGCACTCTGCCTGCCCAATAGCAAAAATATATTGCCTAATGAGATGCCCAGGCAGCTTAAATGAAGATCAACCTACCCGGAACGCGAATGTACCCAAATTATATAGTCTAACCTGGGCAAGAATGCACTGTCTGACACAACCGGAGCCCGGACCTCCTGACCAACACCCAGACAGCTGACCGCACACTGAGCACATCAGACCCGCCATGGCCTTAGGTCATCATCTCTTCCCTACCTCAGTTTTCAGGCTTCGGGGCATAGTCCTTATATCCAGTCCATGTCAAGAAGTGAGTGTGATGCAGAAATCAGAACTCCTCCTTACCCATGGCAAGAAACCTTGTGGTTGGCATGTTGTCCAACGTTCAGTGTAGTTGAAACCAGTGTGGCCCATGAGGCCCCGCCCATGCTAGCGGGCCACATTGGTCACAAACACACATTGTGACCCTCAGCCTGAGCCCAGTCCTCAGGTAAGGCCTCTGGATGGCTGGATGCAGAGACAGCATATTGGGCTTGCCATGCCCCTAGGCCCCAATTTTTATCCATAGTTCGGGTTGTCCCTTCACTCTGCCCCAGAGCTCTGCTTTGGAATTCCTCTTTTGGTGGGACACCTGAGGTAACAAAATTGAAAGGAGTCCTCCCATCCCACAGATTGACGAAAAGCAATTGGGATCACGCCAAGTCGTCATCTCTTTCCAACTGCGGTTTTCAGGCTCCAGAACCTAGACCTTATCTCCAACCACTGCCCAGGGTTGAAAATGATGCAGGAATCAGAACTCTATACCCATGGCAAGAAACCTTGTGGTTGACATGTTGTCCAACGTTCAGTGTAGTTGAAACAAGCGTGGCCCATGAGGCCCAGCCCATGCTTGCAGGCCACATTGGTCACAAACAAAAATTGTGACCCTCAGCCTGAGCCCAGTCCTCAGGTAAGGCCTCTCAGGGCCTATATGAAGACACAGCATATTGGGCTTGCCATGCCCCTAGGCCCCAATTTTTAACCATAGTTCGGGTTGTCCCTTCACTCTTCCCCAGGGCTCTGCTTTGGAATTCCACTTTTGGTGGGACACCTGAGGTAACAAACCTGAAAGGAGTCCTCCCATCCCACAGATGGACGAAAAACAATTGGGATCGGGCCAAATCCACAGAGAGGAAGATTCGTCCATGGCCCATGAGACCTCCCCAACATTCAACGGCCATGGCTGAAACAAAAGTCAGAGACAAAAGCCTGAGCAAGCGCCTCAGACTCGCTCATTCTTCATATCCTGAAGAGTTCTTCTCATGGTTTGTAGATCGGGCGTGCCATACCTACGTCCCCAAACTTAAGCTGAGTTTGTGTTTTCAGTCTTCTGTCCTCAAAGTCCTGGGCCATACTCCCTCCAGGCTGGGGCCCCTGGAGTCACACATTACGACTGCCCCCACCCAATCCATGGGAATTCTGCCCGTTCCATTGTCAAAAATCGTACAAATTAGGAGAACCCTCCAAAGTCCCTGAGGCCATCCCAATAGTGTAGGTCGCCCGGGACAAAAAAGGGCGGTTGATACCGGCTGAGCATCTACCTCCACTCATCTACCTCCATTCATACCAAGAAGATTGAACCAGACAGGACCCGAGGCCATTATCGGATCCATTGCTTTGGTTTACAGGCATGTCTCCTCAAAAGCCTGGATTCCAATACCAGCAGAGGGGATTTCCTGAGGCACCCATCAGAACAAATCTCGTCTCCACAAGGAAACTTGTGCATGGGAGCTAAGCCAAAGCTTAGGAGAATACTTCAGGGTCCCGGTGCCACCTCCCCATTCCAAGGCCCTCATGGACACAAACACACGTTAGGACCCATCCTCTGGAAAGTGCATTTCAACTCAGCCACCCCGGTTGCTCCCGCAGATCCATTAGATCTAAACTGTCTTGTTGCTAGGAGACAATTGGAAGGTGAGGCGGACTTCCCAGGCATCCATCCTCGAACGGTGCTCTGGAGTCATTCCATATGGGATGTCCTGGAGCTGTCCAACAGGTCTCAATTGTCCCGCAGAAGGAATCCTTGAAGGGGGCATCCCACATCACCCAACGTGGAAAACCTCCATGGCCTCGAGATTCCGCTCCCTTCATGAAGGGGCCGTCATGCACAGAAACTCCAACCTGAGCCAACGTCGGATCCTCGCCCTGACTTCAGATGCATGAGATATTGGTTCAGATCTGCAGGGGGTACCTGCCGTGCCCTCACCATGAATCCGAAGTCTAGCTTGTGTTCTCAGACTTCCGTCCTCACTCTCCTGGCCCCGATGCCCTCAAGATTGGCAATTCCGGACCGACAATGAGGCACTCTGCCTGCCCTCTAGAAAAAATATATTGCCTAATGAGCAGCCCAGGCAGCTTAAATGAGGATAAACCTACACGGCACTCGAATGTACCCAAATTATATAGTCTAACCTGGGCACTAATGCACTGTCTGACACAACCTGAGCCCGGACCTGCTGACCAACACCCAGACAGCTGA
The DNA here is from genome assembly GCF_964662115.1 of Mustela nivalis. Taxonomy (NCBI): domain Eukaryota; kingdom Metazoa; phylum Chordata; class Mammalia; order Carnivora; family Mustelidae; genus Mustela; species Mustela nivalis. The sequence goes on along the minus strand of NW_028134829.1, from coordinate 1,323 downwards.
CCGCACGCTGAGCACATCAGACCCGCCATGGCCTTAGGTCATCATCTCTTCCCTACCTCAGTTTTCAGGCTTCAGAACCTAGACCTTATCTCCAAACACTGCCCACGGGTGACTGTGATGCAGAAATCAGAACTCTTCCTGACCCATGGTAAGAAACCTTGTGGTTGGCATGTTGTCCAACGTTCAGTGTAGGAGAAACCAGCATTCACCCTTAGGCCCCGCCCATTCTTGAGTGCGACGAGAGCATAAACACGCATTGTGACCTCAGCGTGAGTCCTGTCCTCTAGTAAGTCCTCTCAGTGGCTGGACCATTAGATGTCATAATGGGCTTGACATGTCCCTTGTCCCCAATTTTTAACCAGATTTCTGGTTGTCCAGTCGCCCCAACCCAGGGCTCTACTATGGAATCCCTCATTTGGTGGGACATCTGAGGTTGAAAAACAAAATGAAACAAATCGACAACAACAAAAAAACGGACTTCTTCCATCCCCAGAATGACCCCAAACTCTTTGGACGGGACCGAACCCCCAGAGAGTAAGACTCGTCCATTTCCCATGAAGTCACCCGGCAATTTCACGACGATGAGTGACACGATAGCCAGAGACAAAACCTTGAGCAAGAGCCTCACACTCGCCCTTTTTTCATATCCCGAAGTGTTCTCCTCATGGTCTGTAGATCAGTCCTGCCATACCTATGACCCAAAACATAAGCCGAGTTTGTGTTTTCAGACAACTGTCCAAACAGCTCTGGCCTACACACCCTACAGGCTCAGGGCCCTGGAGCCAAACCTGAGGACTGTACTTGCCCTCTCCAAGGGAATTGTATGTGCCCATTCCAATGGCCACAACCCTACTAGTAGGATAACCTCCAAAGTCCCTGAGGCCATCCCAATAGTTGTGGCTTCCCAGGACAAACAGGGGCAATCTGACCCCATCTGAGCACCTACCTGCACTCAGACCCGTAGACTGATGTCCCCAGAGGTAAAAAGGAACGAAAAGGCCCCTAGGCACTAATCGGATCCATTGCTTTGGTTTCCAGGCATCTCTCCTCAGAGGCCTGGATTTCAATACCAGCATATGGCTGTTTCTTGACTCACCCATCAGAACAAATCTCATCTACACATGGGAAACATGCACGTTGGAGCTGTGTCAAAGCCTCTGTTTAGGAGAACCCTTCAGGGCCCCAGGGCCACCGCTTCATTCCAAGGTCTCCATAGACACAAAAACATATTAGGACACATCCACAGGAGAGTCCATTTCAACTCAGCCTCCTCGGTTGCCCCCCACATCCAGCAGATCTAACCTGTCTTGTTGCATGGAGACC